>NC_044986.1:2899270-3174882 GCF_008728515.1 Papio anubis
ATTCTAGAGCCAGTCTTGCACAAAGAGTTCACTGGCATGTGTCACTTCTGGAACATGTGACTATCTCAGTGGAAGCAGAGCAGGGGGACCAATGAGTCCTGGAAGGCTGGCAAAGCTGGGGCTATACACTGTGGTTGTGCTGACCAACCTCTAATGGGGCAGACTGGCTCAGGCACCCCCAGGGTTACAGCCCCTCTGTAGGGCAGAAACGCTGTCACGAACACCCAGCAAGCACTGCTCACCTACAGCGGGTATCGTGGGTCAGCAATGCGTGAGCACCAGTGAAAGCACATGGCCATTCACAGAGCAGCTGAAGGTGCAGACGAGGAGTGCTGGAGGGTGTGCAGAGCACGAGAGCCCCCTTGCAGCCAAGGCCAAAGGGAGAGATCAGAGAAAACGTGTCGGCCGGGCACAGCGGCAAGCAAGGTCAAATGCCACTCAGAGGCCCGGTGACAATGACCACCACAGCAAAAGTGAGAACAGCAGTTTTAGCACAGAATTTGCGGGATGACCACGCACCCATGTGCAGACCAGCTGCCTGAGGTGTCTATCTCGTTTTTTGCTCACAGCAGCCCTGTGGTAAGAATCACTGAGGTCGCCACACTGCAGATAAGGAGAGCAAAGCTTGCAGAGGTTGGCTGGCCCAACATCAGCCGGCTTGCACCTGCCAGTCCCAGAATTTGAACCAAAGGGGTCCGGGTCCAGACTCACTGTGCTTTCTTTGTCACTGTGTTGTGCAGCCTCTGTTCAGGACGAAGGTTCAAACAGCCCTCAAATGGAGACGCGATGGTCACCAGGGACCCTGGGAGAGCAGGGGGCAGATGGAACTGGGCCGAGGGGCTCATGGAAGTGGAGAGATAAAGAAAGGGTCTCTACCTTTCCAAGAAAGTTGACAATGACGAGGAAGCATGAAATTGGGTGGAAGTGGAGCCAGGGAGCATCTTCCACTTCGATGGAATGTCATGAAGAAAGAGAGAAGGCGAAGGTGTGGCACAGAGAAAAGAGAACTGAGGCAGGTGGAATGAATCCAGACCAGTCTCCCAGGGCCAGGCTCCTCCTGTGCTGCGACAGAAGGAAGGAGAAGGGATATGTGTGGTGCACAGAGGCGTAGGAAAAAGAAGAAGTTCCAGAAGGCAAGTTCTCCTTTCTGCCATAAGTTTGGGGGTGATAGTTGAGCGCAGAGTGAGTGTGGAAGCTAGACAGGCCAGAGATTTTAGGAGAATGGGACAGATTTGAAACAGCCATTAAAGGAGAGGAGAATAAACTGGCCAGAGAATTGTAATGACATTATTAGGCAGCTCCCCTGGCCCAGCTGCAGTTAGAGGTCTTGAATTTATAATGAATGTATTACTTACACCACCACCAATCCCATAAAATATTTAACAGCTCACAATCAAAGGCACAAATCCAGTTGAGATTTACAAGCATAAGCAGGTGAGGGGTGAGAGGCAGAGGGCTGTATCAACAAACAGGGGAGGCCGGGCAGGGTGGCTCACATCTGTAATCCCAGCACTTTGAGAGGCCGAGGCAGGTGGATCACTTGAGGTCAAGAGTTTGAGACCAGCCTAGCCAACATGGTGAAACCTCATCTCTACTAATAATCCAAAAACTAGCCAGGCATGGTCCACCTGTAATCCCAGCTTCTCAGGAGGCTGAGGCATGAGAATCACCTGAACCAGGGAGGCGGAGGTTGCAATGAGCCAAGATAATGCCACTGTGCTCCAGCCTGGGAGACAGAGTGAGACCGTCTCAAAACAAACCAACTAATGGAGGAAACCAGAGCATGACATTGAACCCTCTGGTTCCTGAATGCTCAAACAACCATGATTTTCTCGTTATCTGCTTGCAAGTGTATCTATCTGCTTAATACCTCCTTAGCCTTGAACACTGAGAACAGTTCATTACATGTCTGTTGTTTTTATTAAGAAATGTGTTATGAAATTTAAACAGCAGTGCTACAGAATCCCTGAAATATCGATGAGGGAAAAACACACTCAAGATTCCACCTTTTACATGCAGCCCTTTTACATGAGGCTCAAGAGCAGGTATGTCACTCACAGCATTTCCAAATGATGCCAGGATGTTCCGAAGGGCCACTCCCGTCTCAGTCCTAGAGCAATGGGGAGGACACAGCATGGAAATGTTTCACGAAGCTCCCCCAGGAAGCAAAGCCACAGTACCAAAAACATCCCATCTTTCAGGTTGTCTGATAAACCAAAGACAGACATCAACCACCACCAGAGGAAGAGGTGATCCAGTCCCCTTCAAGGCCAGCGCTTATTACCAAATACTGATTAAGGACCAGTGACACTGTGAGACCTGCTGGAGGCCTAAATGCAAAGCTTTGATTCCCAGCCCCATCCCTGAAGATTCTGATTCCGTAGTAGAGGTGGTGGTGATGACAAGGACAACAGCCAGCACTGCTTGATCATGTCCTGTGTGCCAACCACTAGCATGATTCTAAGTCCTTTGCCCATCCCACTTTCTAGGCGAACACTCTGAGGAAATCTTTATTTGAAACAAGGTATCCAGGGGAGTTCAACAGCCAACTGGGTTTGAAGACAAACTGCTTTACAGTCTTTTCCTCTCTCTCTGCCTGGACCTTTCTCTCTCTCTCCCTCTCTGTCTCTCAATGATCAGCCCTCTACGTCTTCTCTGTCAGTGAAAGTGGGGAGGCGAGAGCAAGCATAAGAAAGACAGAATGTTTAAGGTCAGCTCAAGCATTGCTTGGTGGGCAATGGAAGCAGCCAGCCAACCCACAGGAAACAGAAATGCACCTTCCGCTCTGTGGTGTGGTGCCCGTAGCAATTTCTATGGAAATGGAAGGACTGTTGAACACCAGTGAGGACATTCACAATATTTACCCACGTAGGCATTGTTCATGGTCATAAGTGGTGTCGACCACTATGGGTTTTGCAAGACAGGGAAGCAAACTTGTTGTAAAGAAAAATACCCAAGACTTGTCTGGTAAATTCAGGCAAAGGGCTCCAGAAGGATGGTACCAGCTAACCCAGCACTCTCTGAGAAGGAGAGATTATGGAAAAGCATGTCAAAGTATTAATGTTGTCATTGCATCTCTAAGGAATTATCCTAAGGATGTAAGATTGGCTAAAATGTGTTTAGGAGATCACCTAAAGATCCAACTATAGGAGATTAGTTAAAATCCATGCAGTTTTTAAAATAATGTTAGAGAGGTGTAACTTACTTGCACAAATTTGCTAAAAGGAAAATGTTTCTGATATATTAATAGGAAAAACAGCTTACAAAGCAAGATGTTGAGCTTTCAATCCAAGTAGGATGTAGTAGGTTGCCACCAGCCAGGGGCCCCACTGTAACAATAAGAATAAAAATAAATACATTTTAAAAATCCATGTTCTTAAAATACTGTAGACTCATGGTAGCAATAATGTCTAGATGAGCAACTATCCCAGAGCAGGCCTTGTCCTTCACAAGGCTGATAACTGCTAGATGCTTTCTCCAGAGAGGTATGTGCACATCTGGGGTGCAGGCTGAGGATTTGGTTTGGTCTCCACAGAAAGACTTTAGTGGAAAAAAGAAATACCAGCAGAGCTGTTGACAGTCACACAAGCTGGCAAGATGAGCAAAATCTAGAAAAGGGGAAAAAAACTGCTGTCAATTTAAATCTTCAGGGCATTTGTTAAGTTCTGGGGCAACACTAGAGGCGGGGACCCAGGGTCAGAAGCCTCTGCCAGGCAGACTGAAATACCCTGCAGTTAGAGAGCACTGACAGACGAATTTCCACTAGAAAAAGAGGAACTGGCTAAAACACAGAGTCAGTATCCCCCTCGCTAAAGACCCAAGATCAGATCTCAGAAGACAGAGGGAATGCCCTGCATTGCACCAGAGCTGAGGTGATGGACACCTGTCAGCCTCCAGATCAACATCCCAAGAGGGCCACGCCCAAGGAAAGAGGCAGAACGGAGTTAGTCTTACTGCAACAGCAACCCAGCTCAATTCCTGACTGATGAGCCACTCAACCTGAAGAAATAAATAAATAAATAAATAAATAAATAAATAAGATAATTTTTCCCAGAGGAAATTAACATCAGCTTCAGCCTCTATGGTTCTTTTATTTATGATGCCTGGAATATACTCAAAAATTATGAAGACGTAGAATAAAGTAACCAACAATTCAGAAAAGAAAAACTAGAATTCAGAAAAGAAAAACATATACACAGATCCACAGATTGTCCAGATATTGGAGTTCACATGCAAAGATTTCTAGATAACTATAATTAATGTGTTAAAGAAAATGTTAAAAGTCAACAAAAGAGTGGAAAGGCTGAGAAATATTTAATCCATGAAAAGACACAAATCAAATAGACATTCTAGAACTGAAAATAAGGTATTTGAAATTAAAATGTACTGGAAGCATTAAAGACAGACCATACAGAGAAGAAAATTGATGAACTCATGGAAATGTCAACTAAAAACTTCAGAGGGAAAACAAAACAAAGCAAAAATCAAAAGAGAACAGAGCATTGGAGACCTGTGGAATACTGCCACATGTCAATGGTCTAACATGCATGTAATGAGAGTCTCAAGAGATAGGGGAGAAATAATGGGGCAGAAACAATATTTGAAACTACAATGGCTGAGAATCATATAGAACTGATGAAAGCCAATAACACGCAGATTCAAAACCTCAATGAACCCAGAATCAGAGAGTCAAAAACATGTCAACAGAGAGTAGAAAGGTGATTACTAGAGTCAGGGAAATGGGTGAGTGTAGACTGAAGGGTCCAGACTTGCATTTACATAAGATGAGTAAGTTTAGAGAGCCAACATGCAGCAAGAGGACTGTAGTTCACAGGATTTTATTGTATCCTGAAAATCTTCTAAGAGAGTGGATTTCGGGTACTCCTATCACAAAAAAAAGTAACTGTGAGGAAAGTGATATGTTAATTTGCGTAACTGTAGTAATCATTTCATTATGTATATGTATCCCAAAACACCATGTTGCATGCCTTAAATATACATAATTTTCAATGGATAAATAATAAGACTAACAGCTAGATCCCAAGCAAGAATAACAAAGCAAAAAAAGAAGAAAAAAGTACCACTATCATGAATTAAAAGGGGACATTACTACAATCCTGCAAATCTTAAAAGCTAAAGGACGTTTTTAAAAATTGTATGCCAAGGAATTTGAAAACTTAGATGATAAGAACAAACATTTTTTAGACAATGGAATGGCATTGGTAAAATGCTGACAGAAACAAATAATCCTAACTAAAAATTCTGTACCTAGGGAAAAATCCTTTAGAAATGAAGGTGAAATAAAGTTGTTTTCAAACCAATAAAAACTGAGAGTATTTGTTGCTAGAAGATCCACACTGCAAGTAAGTAAAGGGAGTTTCTAATGGCAGAAAGAAAATGATTCTAGATGCAGGTACGGAAATAAACGAAACATCAAAGAGCACCACAGAGTAAACATGTGAGTAAATATACAAGAATACGTCCTGCTTCGCACAACACTAACAGCAGTGTCTGAATTGATAGCATATGTAGAAGTAAAATACATGAAAATAATAGCACCAATCGTGGGAAAAGAGTAAACAGAATTAAAACTGCCACAGCACTCAAATATAAATAGGGAATGGTTAGAAGTATTGAGGTAGGGTGTCATGAGTGAATGAGGCATTTTACAATCTCCAAAGTAACCACTAAAATAATACCGAAAAAAATGAGACCATAGAAGACAAAGTGGAATAAAAAAATAATCGATTAACCCAAAGCAAAGCAAGAAAGAAAAGGGAAAAATGTGGAACAAATTGAAAACAAATGGTAAGATAACAGACTTAAACCCACCCAACAACAATATCAGTACTTACGTTACATATAAATAGGATAAACATTTCAATTAAAAGACAAAAATTGTCAAACTAGATAAGAAGCTTAAGCCCAGTTGCATGCCTTTTACAAAACACACTTTAAATAAAAGACAGAGTTAGGGTGAAAGTAAAAACATTGGAAAATATACATCATGCAAACACCAACCAAAATAGCTGATTTGACTCTATTAATGTCAGATTGTTTACATGTTATGTCAGATTCTATAACACTCTCTATATTACTAGAGAAAATTTGGAATATTTCATGTTGATGAAGGACTAAAGGTGAAGCAATTTAAATTCAAATGTGTTTGCATAATTGTTTGTTAATAAACACAGCTTCAAAATATAGGAAACAAAAAAATGGTAAAACTAAAAAGATAAAAAAGCAAATCTACAATCACAATTGGAGTCTTTAGTACACCATTTTCTGTTATTGATTAAACAGATGAAAATTAAGATTTGAATTAAGATTTGAACATGATTAATGAATAGGACCTAAGTGGCATATACAGAACTTTGCACACAGCTGTAACAGAATACACATTCTTTTTAGATGTACATGGAACATTAACCAAAATAAATCAATCCCCTGGGCTGTAAAGCAATCCTCAACAAATTCAAAAAGTTAAAATTTTACAGAGGATATTCTCTAATGACAGTGAACTAAAAATAAAAATAAATAACAGAAAGATAGTAGGAAAGCACACAAATGTTTGGAAACTAAACAATAACCCAAGGGGGAAGATAAAATAAATTACAAGGAAAAATATTTTGGAGTGAACAAGAATGAAAATATAAATATTAAAAATCGTGGCATGACACTAAGTATCAAAAGATATTGATTGATAGCCCCAAATGTATATATTGAAAGAAGACAGGAAGAAATGATTAAAATCCATTCTCTAAACTTTCATCCCCAAAATCTAAAAGAACAGCAAATTAAAGTGAAGAAAATAAATAATAAAGATAAGAGCAGATAGTGAAATTAAAAGCAGATATACATATAGCAAGGCAAAGCTAAGTTATGTTATTTTAAAATAGTAATAAAGCTGAAAAACCTCTAGCAAGAACCGTGAAGCAAAAAGGGGGAAATTACCACTATCTTCAGTGAAAAAGGGACATTACTAAGATTCCACAGACATTAAAAAGAAAATAGACGGTATTATGAAAGATTTTATGCCAAGGAATTAGGAAACTGAGATGAAAAGAAAAAAACCTCTTAAAGAACAAAACCTTCAAAAACTGGTATGAAGAAAATTAGAAAATGTAAGTAGTTGTATATCTGTTTTTAAAAATTGAGTCAACAGTGAGAATCTTTCCCATGAAGAAAACTCTAGACTCAGGTAGTCACTGGTTAATTTCTCCAAGCCTTTGAAAATAATACCCATCTGAAAATTTACTTTAAGAGAAGAAGAGATAGAGGGCTACTTCCCAATCGATTTCACAGACGAAACATAACCTCAGTACTAAAGCGTGACAAAGATGCTAGAAAAAGAAAATCATAGTCCAGTATCTTTCATGAACACAGATGCCAAAATCCTGAACCAAATATTAGCAATTTTAATCTCAGGACTGGAAAAGCATAGTATATCATGACCAAACAGGGTTTATTCTAGGAACGCAGGACTAAATTTAAATACCAGTACATGCTTATTCACAATAATAGGGTAAAACATAAAACCATAGAATTGTCTCAACGGATGAAGGAAAGTATTTCTTAACATTCAATACCCATTCATGACTAAAATGCTCAGAAAACTGGGACTAGAAAAGCTCTTCTTAAATACAATGAAGTGTCTATTTTCAAAAGCCTACAGCTAATAGTAAAATAGCCAGCACTCCCCCAGCAAGTTATGGTCACACATCATCATCATCACGTCTGTTAGATGTTGAGCTGGAAATATTGAGCCAGAGCAATAAGCAAAAATAAATAAATACATAAAGATTAGAAAGGAATGAATACAATTGTCAGGATTCACAAAGGACAACTGCATAGATAGAAAATTCAAATAATCAACAAATTAGAACTAACAGATGAATTTAGGAGGGTCACTGGAAACATGGTTAATATAAAAAGTCCACTTTGTTTCTATGTAATAGCAACAAAAATTAGTAAAATAAATAAATTCTGATTGATACAGCATCAAAAAATTTAATACTTGGGGATACATTTATTTTTTTCAAATGCAAGACCTCTTTGTGAAAAACTATGAAACATTACTGAAATAAATTAAAGAAGACATAAGTAAGTGGGGAGATAGTCCTTGTTTGCGGATTGGAAAATTCGTTATTTTAAAAATGTCAACCCTTTCCACATTGATCACCAGATTTAATGCAATTCTAATCGTAATCCCAGCAAGTATGTTTGTGCATGCTGACAAGCCAATTATAAAATGTATATGGAGATGCAAAGGACCTGGAAGAGTCAGGACCATCTTGAAGAACAGGAAGTGGGAAGACTTAAACTCTCAGACCTAAGACACACTGGACAGCTACAGTAATCAAGACATAAGGTGTTTCTACAGTGATGGATAAATAGACCAAAAACAGACACACCTGTGCAGCCATTTGCTTTATGAAAAAAGTTACCTAAATTCAGTGAGGATAGGATAGTCTCTTTAATACATGGTAATGAAGCAAATCAATATCCATGTGGAGGGAAAAAACACCATAAACTTCTATATCTACTTCAAGGTATAGCCAAGAATTAATTCAAGATTTATTTTAGATATAAGTGCAAAAGGTAAAACAATAAAATTTCAAAAAGAAAACATAGAAACATATTTTCATCATCTTGAGTAGGAAAATATTTCTTAATACAACAGCATTAACAGAAACAAAAATTTGATAAATTCAACATATTAACACTAAGAACTTTGTTCATTTAAAAATATCACCATTAAGTGAGGTGGGTGGTGGTTATGTGGATGGACACCTATGTAAAATTGTGTCAAACTATATGCTGAAGGTTAGTGTACTTAAGCATATGTAAATGCAGCTTAATTGAAAAGAAAGGAGGTAAGGTGCAATCCACTATCATAAAAATATACACATGTACACATACATGAAAAGTCTGGAAGAATATCCATCAAAACACTGATACTTGGTCGATTTTAGGTGCTAGGAATATAGGTGATCTGTATTCAATTTTCAATATCTATATATCCTTGTATTCTTACATTTTATGAAAAACTCAAACCACTTGTGTAATTTTCATGAAAAATTTTAATGGCTCATAAAAGATCTGCAATGCTTTTGATCATATTGAGAGAAGAGTATGAAGTCAGTCTGGGTGCAGGGTGCCTCCCTGCTCCTCTGCAGGTATAAGAGAATTAACTCTAGGACTGATGCCTAAATGTTGCTTAGAAGGAACCATAGCTCGTTGTGAGGATCCCACGTGGTTGATGGCTGCCTTGGGACTCGTGAGGATCCCACGTGGTGTGTGTGTCCCTAGGTTAGAGGGTCTCGCCTGGGTGCAGAAGAGCAGGACGTCCTGTGTCACCTGCAGTCCAGCTCTCTGCCTTTCCCTCATCTTCGCTCCCAACACAAGTCCTCCCAAGAAGGACAGCAACAACCACAGGATGACAGGCTGGCTCCAAGGTCATGTTGTTAAGCACAGTGTCAGTTTTATGGCAAAGAGCGAAAAAAGCCCTTTTTATTGCCACCTACATTGGCGGGCCCTTCATCTGCCTGCCTTTTTACTGTCTGACTCACTGGTTTATTCTCCACATGGGGGATGCTATCACACGGTGAGTTACGCCCACTTCATGTTTGCTAGAGCAGATAATTCTTAGATCTCATAACCTATTTATTTCATTTGGATCAGCATGCTTTCCCAGATGACCTCCCAAACCATAAGCAATTGTTTCTACATACCTCTCCCTTTACGACTTCCCAGTAAGGGACTCAAAACGCTTCTTTGACCTGTGGAATTGCAAACTGTATTCTCAGTCCTGGGAATTCGAATGGGGGTTACATATTGTGCACATCAGAGATGGCGAGTTACCCCAGGGACTGCCAGTTCAGGTTATTGAATTATGCATTTTCTGAACCATTTCAACAAGAAATCTTACCCTTAATGTACATTTACACTTGATGAAGGACCAAATCTCACAAGGGTCGAAGAACTGTATTTATTGACTTCCTATAAAGTACAAAAAGCCAATGAATCAGTCCCTCTGATCTTATTACAAACACCAAATTTAGGATCTATACTTTCTTTATACAAAATCTAGTTACAGAACCTCATAAATCTTTAAAGAAGTCATACTTTAAGCCTTTAAAAAAATACAGTATTTATAAGGTTGTAGACTTCATTTCAAAGCACAGATCAATAAAGAGCAGCACGACCATGAGCTTTTGCATAAGTAAAGAAGAGGAGAAATTCAGCACTTTTGGAGGGAAAATCTGAGCTTTATCATCATTCACTAATTTTAGATGAAATTAAGGAGGCAATAATTGTTATTCCTGTGGCAGCACTAGCAACCTATCCAATTCGCTGTACATAGAGAGTTAAGATAAATGTAAAACCAAAAAAAGCAGACACCTAAAGACAAATGCATCATACTCTATCAAGCCCGTAGTTAATCACTGTTGCCCCAAAAGCTACTTTATTATGGTAACCGAGAAAAGCAGAGCACAATTATGCAGTTTAAAAGGTTTCAATCAGAATGATGAATGGTGGTCTTTGGATAGCTTATTAACATGTTTAGAAACTTATTTGTTTGAGTGGGGTTTTTTTCATTGAAATAATAAAAAAACAAAAAAACAAAAAAAACCAGAAGGTCAGCACGCCTCTAAAGACTTTCTAGTTGGAAATCTCTAGCTGAACAGAACTGAGGTGTGTCCCAATGAGTCCGCTCTCAAGATGGCAGGGGAAGTACCAGAATTCAGAGGGCAGTGTCCCTAGGGACTATCTCATCCGACCCATCATTTTACAGAAGAGGAAACTGAGATGCAGACAGGGCACTGATGCACCCAGGTCACAGAATACTCGTGGCTCTCCAGGACCCTCGCTCAGGATCGTCCCTCCCCCTTGGAAACCTCTCTGAAGATATATTTGGCATATAGTTAATTGAAATGAAGACAACACGCTGAACACAAAGAAATGACATGCTGAGATATAAAATACAGAGGACAAAAGAAACATAAAACTACAAAGCATCCTTTTAGACCAAAGATGCGTGTTATGTCTTCCATGGAGAATTTGAGTGCTCAGAAAAATGACGCCTTCAAAAGTTGGAAACATTGCTTTGCTCCTCTTTTTTCTTACCTTTTCCTGGCACCTTTGAAAAAGATGATAGGGCGACATTCTCACAATTTTTACTTTAAACACATCATGAAAACTTCATGAAAGGAACCCGTAGGTTTCCGTTTAATAGGCATTTTACACGGTGCTGCAATTGGTAGGCAAAGGCTGCTTTTAGCCAGGATGGTTCAGTGCATATGCATATTCCACTTCCTGGAGCAAAAGACATCAGTGGTCTTCACTGGAGTAGGGTGAGGAGGAGACTTGGGAGAGCTGACCAGCACTCATTCTGAAACTGATTTCACATGAAAACCACATTGCAGGGGCATTGCCTGCTGCAGCTGTCTCTTTCTCTATAAACTCTTCCTCATGCTGGGAGGATCAGCTGCTGGATCCGTTTCCTATTCCAGCTGTAAACAATCACCACAAGCTCAGTGGCTTTAGAAAATAGATACTCTCCTTGAAGATTCTCCCTTCCAGCACTGGAGGTCAGACACTTGATCATGGCGTGAGTTGAGCTAAGTTCCGTCTGGAGGCTCTAAGGGAGCGTCTGTTTCCCTGCCTTTTCCGGATCCCAGGAGCATCTGCACTCCCTGGCTGGCGACTCCTCCCTCCACCTCACAGCGCATCCCTCCGGCCGGTGGAAGAAGCCTTTGCTCTGGTGCCACATCTCCTCTTCTGCCTTGGGGCCGCCTCTATCTTGTAAGGACCCTTCTTGTGATGACATCGGCCCAGGCAGGTAATTCAGGATGATCTCTCCCTCTCAAGATATTTAATGTCACCGCATCTGCAAAGTCCCCTGTGCCATGTAAGGCAATAGAGTCAGTTCTCAGAGATTAGGACACGAACATTTGGGGAGTCCTTTTCCCGTCTACTGCAGGTACCGTGCATGACATGGGGGATTTAAAGCCAAAATGGGATTCCTGTCCTTCCAGGAGGTGGTGTCAGGCAGGGAAATCAACACAGTCCAGAAACTGTGCTTACAGCACCCATGAGCCAGGTGAGCTCAGGGATCCAGAACAGAGAGGTAGACGCTCTGCATAGAAGGGTCTGGGAGAGACCCTCGAACAGTCCCTCTCACAGGTGCTCTCACCACAACCCCCACCTATAACCATGTGGCCATGCCCATCTCACAGGTGCTCTCACCACCACAACCCCCACCTATAACCATGTGGCCATGCCCATCTCACAGGTGCCTGTCACCACCACAACCCCCACCTATAACCATGTGGCCATGCCCATCTCACAGGTGCCTGTCACCACCACAACCCCTACCTATAACCATGTGGCCATGCCCATCTCACAGGTGCTCTCACCACCACAACCCCCACCTATAACCATGTGGCCATGCCCATCTCACGGGTGCTCTCACCACCACAACCCCCACCTATAACCATGTGGTCATGCCCATCTCACAGGTGCTCTCACCACCACAACTCCCACCTGTAATGATGTGGCCATGCTGAGCCCACCAGGGCCTGCCTCTCTTTTCTGTTTCCCAGGGCAGAAGTGCCAGGCATCCCTCATGTGTACCCTTGGCAGGAGCCTCCAAGGGCATGATCCTATCTCTGCGTAAATCCCAAGATGGAATCTGAAGCCACCGTCTTCACGTATCTTCATGACAGCTGAAAGAGACATTTAATGGGATCCAGTATGCCTGGAAGTCAGGGTAATGTGTTTTTATTTCCAAAATAGTCTCACCTCGACTCCCGTAATTAACAGTGATGGTGCCAAATGGATGGAAATCCAATTCAGAGACCTTCCCAACACTGGGGCCTCCTGAGCTCATGAGGACTAAACGGATGCAGTCAGCACCAGCAATTAATTACCCAGGCCACAGGCAATTACACAAGAGCATCAGCGCAAAATGAAGACCAAGACATGAGAAAGGGAAGTCGATATTTAAGTGAGCTGTTGGATACAAGGCCAGACGCACCAACTTGAACCGTCAGGTGACCAGGCAAAGCTTCACCCCCAGGAGTGGCTCTGGATTTCTGAGAGGCACCGCTGAGCAGACGCGAAGACTTGGGACTCTCCAGGAACCAGGCACCCAGCGAGGGCTGAACCCCCTCCCATCACCCCTTCACACCGGAGGGCACACACACATTTCTGAGGAGACACTCCCTTGCTAGAACTGAAGTCACATCCCTCAGCTATGTGCCCCTAAACCGCTCTCCTTCACAGACACCACACAGTGACAGGCACAGGCCCAGCAGGCTTCTAGAAACCAGACAGTTTCAGGGCACACTCTGCACTGTGATGGCACATGCCAGGCACTGCATCTGTTGGAAAATTCTAACCAGGCCACAAATAACCAGCAGCACAACATGCTGTCAGGAGTTGGGAGGGACTGGCTAGTGTGGTTTCTAAACTCGGTGCGGGGATTCACTGAGATGCCAAGTCTGGACTCCCTGTTTTGGAAGGAAATAACAAAAGCCTGCTGGATGGCTTTACATACATAAGAGTCAGCTTGTTGAAAAGTAAAAACTCTCGGCTTAAAGACCTGGGGCTCGCTAAGTGTACAAGCTGAGACGTGTTGAAAGAAAATATCCGGCCAAGCAGCGAGGCCATGCTTTTCGGTTTCTTTTCATTAAGTAAAGTAAATTGCAGTTCAGAATTTGTTTTAGAAAATGATTTTGTAAAGCTATTATTCTTGTCTCAAAATTCACAAGTTCAGAAGATGCCTTGAAATGTCTCTTCATTAAATACTGTCACCAAGAGAGGCATGAGCAAGATAAATGCATCCCTGTCTACAGCTGAGCTCGTGAGGCATGAAGAAGAAATTTGGTAGAAGGCTGCCGCAGGGACAGAGGAACGTGCCTCAGCAGCCAATCCATGTGCTCCCAGGGAGGCCTCCCTGGGGACCGCTTGACCCAGTTGTCAGGGGAAATAAACTACGTAAGGGCTCAGGAATAGGCCAGACCCAAACTGCACAAGGCACGAATTCCCGCTGCTTGTCAGCACCCGCAAAACAGGCAGCGGGGAGGGATGGTGATGATAAACCATGCACAGGGGATTTGCAGTTTCAGAAAGGTGTGTTTTATAGGTGTGCTCCCACCTCACAAAGCAGGCAGGACAGGTATGAGCCCACCAGGTAAGGAAACCTGAGCCTGAAGAAGGGCTCAGGCCCTGCAGCTGGGAGAGGGTAGCGTCCACATGCTCAGCCAAGTCTGTGGTTTCCAAGCCCAGCTCTTTCCACATTGGCCGTCTTGCAAGCCAGCATCATGGTTACTATAAGCAAGAAAGCAGGAAGCATGGTGCGGGGGGGTGCAGCGGGGTGCAGTGGTCATTTGAACCCATATGTTTGTGAGCAATGGACCTATACCGCAGTTTAGGCTTTTGACACAGCCTCTACCCCAAACCTTGCCCCAGAGTACAAAGGTCTACCCCACATGGCCACCTTATCAGAAACCTAATCGATTGTGCCCCTGGGATCTTGCCTCAGAGGTTACTTCACCCTTCCAGAATGCTTACTCACAACACTCACAACCTTATACTTGAGTTAAGGCTCATATGAGCCCCCAGAAATCCCAGGAGAAACTGCAGACTCACAGAGGGATGGGGGTGCGTGGGAAGGGGCAGGAAGGACAGTAGATCTCTTGCACCCCTGCCAATTGCTCCCAGATTTACATGGTCATTCAAGTCGAAGAGCCTGGCTGGGCTTCCCAATCCCATCTCGAAATCAATGACTAAATGTCTTCACATGCAGACATTTAGTCATTGATTTGAAGCCCCTGCACAAGGTGGGGCTAGAGGACGTTCCAGAACCAGTCCTTTCCCAGGATGAGTGTCTGCCCTGACCCTCTCCACTCTCAGAGCCAGTTTCCCCTTAGAGGATCATCTCTGCCCATAGATCTCAGTCCTGAGCTCTAAGATACTCTCATGACATTGAACCTCAAAAGGGAGGGCGATGTGGTCTTCATTCCCCTGTTTCCAGGTGTTCCCTTGACTCTGATGCAAACTACTGACCCCCAATCCCTATATCGGCAATGACTTTTGAGTTCTGGAACCTGAGAGGTTTGGGGCGGAGCACTTAGACAAATCCCACGGCCCTACTGCCCATCAGCAGTTACTTTACAAATGCTTCCAGTGTCCCATGATCACCACCCTACTGTGTTTTGCAGTAAAGTGACTGTGGAAGGAAGGCCACGGTCAACCGAGGAGGCTGTCCTCAAGAGCTGCCTCTTGAACATTTTGAAAAGAAGAGACTGTTACTAGGAGGGAAAGCACCATCACGACCTTCACCTAAGCACCTCTGGATATCCACAGTCAACCATTCACCCTCTGCAAGGGGCAATCCTATTAAGCCTCATTGCCTAGCACAGATGCTCCAAGCTAGGCAAGTGCTCCAAGCCAAGAACAAGTAAGTTGCAATTTAGTCTTGTTTTTTTTTTTTTTTTTTCCACTTCTCTGATCTGAAGCATTCAAGGAGGTATGTCAAGGCTGTGACCCCTATCAGGCTCCCTGGAGTAGCAGAGCAGACAGAGGTAACTCCAGAATACCAGAGCAGAGGGGAGCATCCTCAGATTTTAGGTGAACAGCAGATGTGCAGTCGAAGATGGGAAGAAGGGATGTAAGCAGGGGGTGGAAGAGAACTCATTATGCAGGAGCCCACAGGGAACAGCCCTGGCTCTTAAAGATGGTAAGAAGGAATCTTATTCTAAATTCACCTGCTCTTGGTGCATTCACCTTACCAAGCTGGAATGGCAACAGGTTTAGTTTTCTGAGACTCCCTGCAGTGATGATGGGTGGGCTGTGCCGCAAGGGCAGTCTAGGGGCAGGGGCCGGGCTACTGTGCAGCATCATCTCCCTGGTGGACAGCCAGTAAGGACAATGAGCAGAAACAGCAGAGGGAACTCATAGAGATTTAAAGGGATGCATATAGAAGGAAAAAGAAAAAAACACTATTTTGAAAGAATGAGGAGGAAATGCAAATTAAAACAGTAAGAGACCACTACACACCTATTATTAGAATGGCCAAAGTCCAGGACTCTGACAACACCAAATGCTGATGAGGATGTGGAGCAACAGAACCTCTCATTCACTGCTGGTAGAAATGCAAAGTGGTACAGCCACTTTGTAAAACACTTTGGTGGTTTCCTACAAAGCTAAACATACTCTTACTATACCATACAACAATTGTGCTGGCTGGTATTTGTGTTAGGCTGTTCTCCCATTGCTATAATGAAATACCTGGATTGGGTGATTTATAGAGAAAAGGGGTTTAATTGGCTCACGGTTCTGCAAGCTGTACAGGAAGCATGGTGGCATCTGCTTCTGGAGCGGTCTTAGGAAACTTACAATCATGGCAGAAAGTGAAGGGGGAGCCGGCATATCAAGCGGCTAGAGCAGCAAGAGAGAGAGAGTGGGGAGGTGCCACACAGTTTTAAACAACCAGATCTTGTAAGAACAAACTCACCATCATGAGAACAGCACCATGAGGATGGTGCTAAACTATTCACGAAGGATTCACTCCTGTGATCCAACCACCTCCCACCAGGCCCCACCTCCAACACTGGAGATTACAATTGGACTTGAGACTTGGTGGAGACACAGATCTAAACCATATCACTATTTATCCAAAAAGCTGGAAACATATATCCACACAAAAACCTACACACAAAGTTTATGGCAGTTTTATTCATTATTGCCAAAACTTGGAAGTAACCAAGATGTCCTTCAGTAGGTGAATGGATAAACAGTGATACCTAAAGACAATGGAATATTATTCAGTGCTCAAAAGAAATGAGCTGTCAGATCAACAAAAGACATGGAGGAACCTTAAATGCATATTACTAAGCAAAAGAAGTCAATCTGAAAAGGCTATGTACCATATGACTGCAACTATATGACACTCTGGAAAAGATAAAACTGTGGAGACTACGATAAAATCAGGGGTTGCCAGGAGTTGGGGAGGTAGAGGGGAGATAAATAGACAACTACTCTGTGTGATACCGTAGTGATGGATGCATGTCATTAGACATGTTTCAAAGCTCACAGTGTGTGCAGCATCAGAAGTGAGTCCTAACATAAACTACTGCTATGGTTTCAATGTGTTCCCCAAATTCATGGGTTGGAAACTTTTTTAAGAAACAGTGTTGGGAGGTGAGGCCTAATAAGAGGTGACTATGTCCTGAGAGTGGAGCCCTTGTGGATGGATTTATGTTGTTATCATAGGACTGAGTTCGTTATGACAAGAGCAATTGGTTATAAAAGGTAGTCCCTGGTACTTTGTCTGTCTCATGCTTGCTTCTGCCTTCTCTCCTCCCACTGTGGGACGACCCTTGCCAGAGGCCAGCATCATGCTCTTGGACTTCCCAGCTTCCAGAACTATGAGAAAGAAATTTCCTGTCTTTATCAACTATCCAGCCTGTGGTAGTTTGTTGTAGCAGCAGCAAAGGGACTAAGACAACCTGGGACCTTGGATGATAATGATGTGTCAATGTAGGCTCATCAGTTATAACAAAGATATCACTCAGGTGGGGCACGTTAATAATAGGAGAGGCTGTGCATGTTTAGGGGTAGGGGCCACATGGGAAATATCTCTATTTTCCTCTCAATTTTGCTGTGAACCTAAACTGTTCTAAAAAAAATAAGTATTTTGAAAATAAAAAAAAAAAGAAGAAAACAAAAATGAGTGGAAGAACTTCCAGCCAATCACAAATCAGATTGGACAAACTCAGATGTACAAGATGCATCAATATGAATTCTGAGGCCTGCTCCAGCCCTACCCTATCACAATTCCACCTCAGTCATTGCTGGGAACTTTTTCTTTCTACCAAACACCTGTCGTTACTGCTTCAGGAAGTGTGTTAGCACCTGATATGGCATGTGTACCCGCTTCCTGTGGCCTCTATAACAAAGTACCACACACTGTGTGACTTAAATTAGAAATTTGTTCTCTTACAGTATCATGGTATCGCCAGGGCCATGTTCCCACCAGAAGCTCTGGGGACCGATACTTTCTGGCCTCTTCCAGCATCCGGTGGCTCCCGGGGTTCCTGGGCTTGTAGTTGCATCAACTGTGGTCTCTGCCTCCATTGCCACAAGGCCTTGTTTTTGGTGTGCCATCTCCTCTTCTCATAAGGACATCAGATTTAGAGCCCATGCCAATGCCATTTGACCTCATCTTAACTAATTACATCTGCAAAGACCCTGTTTTGAAACAAAGTCACATTCTAGCATTTCACAGTCAGGAGCGGAGATGGGGAGTGGAAGGGAGAGAGGGGAGGGAGTGGAAGAAACACAGTTCAACCTGCACACCAGGGCATCACCCAGAGCTGACTCTTCCTATCATCAAGGCCCCTTCGAGGCGGACAACTCCTGTCACTCCCGTGTCTTGTGTGGGATACAGCACCTTCTGCTGGGGCTCCCAGTGGCCTTCTGTCATCTCCCAAGGAGCACCCAGAGCCATCCCTCTCTCTGTCTTCAACCCTCCATGCAGACTTTCTGGGAAGTCAAATCCAGGCCACGCCTACCAGGAGTGTCCAGTTTTCTCCCTCCTAGGGGTGTCTTATGAGCTAGTCTAGGAGAATCTCCTCTTGTCCCACTCCCTGAGTTTCACTTCCTCCTTCTACAACTCTTCTCCTCATTTGGGCTGAAGCGACACCAAAGTTCACAAAGCCTCCAGACTCCCTTGTCCCTTCTTTTCACCTCTCCTTCCACAAAATGACCAAGCCTGGACCCAGTTGCCTGACTGTCTGCAGGGAAGGGCCAAAGCAAGGGTGAGGGCAAGGGTGAGGCCACCACCTACTCAGAATGGGGTCGAGTTTTTTTCTCAAGAACACCTTGTTCTCCAAGATCTCCATAGATACAGAGAGTCACAAAGAAGACAGGCAGCTGAGATAGAAGAATCCACAGATGCACTTTCCTTGGTAAGTGCTGGCCATGCCCTTTGAGCACACCTGGGTCCTTAGAGAGCTGGGCCAAACTGTGGACTGGACCACTTTATCCATTAGCTGGCAAGAGTCACATGTTGTTATAACACATTGAAATTAATGTATTGCACTCAAACAAAGTGCTATTTCAATCTGTATGCTTTAAAACTGTGTAAGCTTTATTTTTTTATTTTGCCAGATATTGAGTTTTCCCACTCAAATCTTGCTTTGCCCTGAGAAAATTTCTAAAAACTAAGAATATATCAGTATATAAATGATTTAATTTAAATCTGGAATGTGCCCTATTTTTACATATAAAAAACGTATACAATTTACTGACAACAAAAAGATTTTAGAAATATTTTACCAGAAATACGTTGGTTTTTAAAGGTTGATTAGATACTTGTAGACACTTCACACACACACACACACACATACACACACCCCACACTGAACAAAATGAAGAGATGATCCAGAGAATCCAAGTTTCCAAAACCTGTTAAATTTGTTTAATTTTCTACATGTAGGCATCTTTATTTCACTTTGAGCCTTGATATGGTTTGGTTTTGTGTCCCCGCCCAAATCTCATGTCAAATTGGAGGAGGGGCCTGATGGGAGGTGATTGGATCATGGGGCGGATTTCCCCCTTGCTGTTACTGTGATAATGAGTGAGTTCTCACTGGGGCTGATGATTTTAAAGTGTGTGGCACTTCCCCCTTCACTTGCTGTCTCTCTCCTGACACCATGTGAAGAAGGTCCTTACGTCCCCTTCGCCTTCCGCCATGATTGTAAGTTTCCTGAGACCTCCCAGTCATGCTTCCTCTTCAGCCTTCAGAACTGACAGTCAATTGCACCTCTTTTTTCATAAATTACCCAGTCTCAGCTAGTTCTTTATAGCAGTGAAAAATGAATAATACAGGCTTAAACTATCAGAATAATCTGTTTTCCAATTCCATTCAGAAAAGGCATAATGAGCAAACACTAGCATTTCCAAATATCCACTGTTGACTTTTCCCTGGGGTTTGGCCTCTAAAGGTATAAGGCTTTGCATCATTCACACCTGCTTCTTTGTGACAAACTGACCAGGTGTGGGTATCTGTGGCATCCCACAAGCCCCAGACCCTTCCTTGGCAATGGCTGTCTGGCCACAGCTCCTCTTGGCCCGCCTGCTTTGAAGTCAACGTCTGCTACCGCTTTGCCAAGAGGTGAAACGCCCCACCATGCAGGCAGGCAGCTCTCGCTAGTGCTATGTAGACCCTGCAGAAGTCCGTCGTCTTCTGACCAAAACCATAGCTCCAAAGCTCCGTTGAGCTCCAACCAGGACATCTGCAGCACCTGCAAGTCGGCTCGCATGTGTCAAATCAGTAAAAAGTTTCTCAGCCCCTGCTTTGAAGTAGACACCTCCGGGCAGTGAAAGCTCAGAAGACATTTGATGTTGTTTGGGCTGAAATTTTTATGTGTTTTAAACCATTGTAAGTGAGGAAGTACCAACTTCCAAACCCTAATCCTGTCAGCAACATAAGGTAGATTCGATTTGCTTTAATAATATGGATAATTACTGGTATTTCAAATTTAATTAAGAAAGATGTTTTTGGTTTTATCTGCATTGTGCTGCATATTTCTACTCATCTAACAACTAGGGATTAACAAGAGAAAGAACCATCTACACAAGATCCTGAGGGCACACGGAGAGCATGAAATTCTTTTCTAGCCAGCCTGGGTCTCTGCGGACATTGTTTAAGACGCCAACCAGCCCCTCTCCACCTGCCAATGTTCTCCTTCAGCACAGAGTCTGCCAGGCATAGTGCCCAGGGGCTGCAGATCCAAAGGTGAATGTGGACTTACCTCCCAGGCGTAGGAGGTGTACAGGCTCCTGTGGGAAAGGCTGCAATGGGGGCTCCAAGCAAAACGAGAGTTTCACCATGAGTTTCCCATGGAGGGGCATGAGGGAGAGTTTCACAGAAGGCACTATGAGGCTGAACTTAAAGGAGGTCAAAGTGGAAAGCAAATGAGATGGAGAGGACAAGGAGAAGCTGGATTCCACGTGGAGAAGAAACTCTTTAGAAAACTAGAAATCACTGGAAATTTTCATCTGACCACTTAGGTTTATAAACAATGAGATTGAGGTTGTTTAAAAAACCATAAAAGAGATTTCCTCAGCCTCATGACACCTGGGTCACACTATATGAACAACTGTGACTGGCATGGATCCTAAGCATTTTTTTTTTTAATGAAGTCTCGCACTTGTTGCCCAGGCTGAAGTGCAATGGTGTGATCTCTGTGCACTGCAACCTCCGCCTCCTGGGTTCAAGCAATTCTCCGGCCTCAGCCTCCCAAGTAGCTGGGATTACAAGTACCTGCCAGCATACCTGGCTAATTTTTTGTATTATTAGTAGAGACTGGGTTTCACCATGTTGGCCAGGCTGGTCTTGAACTCCTGACTTCAGGTGATCCACCCAACTTGGCCTCCCAAAGTCCTGGGATTACAGGCGTGAGCCACCACACCCAGCCAGTCCTAAGCATTTTAACATCCATAAATATTTTGTAGGTCCTCAGAGTATTATTTCCTGTCCAGTCTCCTCCCAATTCTGCATCCTTGTGTCCCAATAAGGTTAACAGGTAAGGTGAGAGGAAGGTTCACGATGTTTACCTCTAAGGAACCTTATCTTTTGTGAGAGTCCATGAAGTTCCTGGGATTTCCAGTTTACTTTGAGATTTAAAGATACTGAGTACAGAGATCCTGCCCGTTCAGAGGGTCCAGTCAGGTTGGCTGAGGGTACAGAGTGGAGCAGAGGTGCGATGTGGCAGTTCTTGAGACAGCCAGTGTAGCTGGCACTGGCCACACTGTAGACAGAGGTCAAATGCATTCCCACTGGCATCAACGTCAGACTTGGTGTTTGAATTAAAAGAAAGAAAGAGGGAGAAGGGTAAGGAAGGCCTCAACTAGCGTGGAGGCGTGAAAGTGAAATGCTGGAACAGACAGAGGTGAAACCCAAAGGATTTGGATAATGATTGCATGGCGTGAGAGGAGAGTGGCCAGGGGGAGCCTGGACACATGCAGCAAATTCAGGATGCAGTGGGCTGGGGAGAAGCTGGATGAGTTTAGTCTTAGACATGTGGTATGTCAGTCAAGATCAGAGCAGGCAGCGATGTCAGCTGCAGATGGCAGCAAGGTGGACGCCCGGTAGTGCCAGAAAGAACCCTGGTCTCCACATCAGTCCAGGCTGCCACTCTGCCATGCCACCCTTCAGCCTCAGGGTTCCCATCCAAAACATGGGGAGAGGGTACTGGTGTCTCAAGGGCAAGGTGATCATTAGAGGTCCTCAGTGTGGGTAATTAGGAGCTGATGTTGTTGGCGCTGGCACAGGTCTGGCATTTACTGAGAGCACAGGTTAGGGGTCATCAGCACAGAAGCAGCCAAGAAGCCAATCATGTGAAGAGGCTGTGATGGGTCAGCCCCGTGGATGGCACCTCAGGCAGGCAGGCAGTTGGCCAGGGAGAACCCATGCTTTCTTTCACAGGATGGGAAGGAGAATGTGAAGGCAGGGAGTAGAGGTGCCTCCTTAGAGAAACGTGGTGGTGAAATGGGGCAGAGAATAGGAAAGGGCCTGGGGCCGTGATGGGTGGGGGAGGTGTAACCAGATTAGGTGACCCCAATCCCCTCACCCACTCTTGCTTTCCTTCCCCATGGCTGGTGCCCTGGTTCCACTGAGGCCACCAGCCCGTGGCCACCTTTTCTAGAGCCATCCTCTGCTCTCTCATGACCGGGCCAGTGCAGCTGAGCTGCCTTGAGCAGGGCCAGTGCACAGGGTCCATGGCTTATTTCCAAACTTGCCATCATCTACAACCAAAAGGGTTTGGCAGAGACAGATTGGCATGACCTGCTGGCAGTGCCAGCTTACATGGGTGGTCTTAAACTGAACTAAAGACCGTTGCTGGAAGAAAGAGCCCTGTGTCTGAAAAAGCCACCCTCTTTAACCAAATTCCCAGGCCCAGGAGGCCACACTGGAAGAGATGCCTGATCTCAGTCTGGGTGTGCAGGGACAGGATCCGCGTGTCACTGTCTTTATGTCTCACTGTGGCATTGAAAATCCAATGGCCTTTAAGTTCTGGTAACAGTAATAGCTAACACTTAACGAGCACCTACAATGCATTGGACATTGTGCTCTATACTCTGCAGAGGTGAGTGGATCTCATTTAATCCTCCTGCCTGAAACACCTGCCTCAGGAAATGGCCTTCATCCCTGCCCCACAGATGACCAAAACAAACACAGAGAGGTTAGGGGAACACAACTCAATGCCCCTGTCTTAGCCAGACTCAGAGATGAAGGGTGTGGCAGTGATCACAGAGCCCGTGGGCTGTGGGCTTCATGTCTTCCCACATCCCCGCCTCCAGCTCATGCTGTCTCCTCCACTCAAAATACAGCAGGGGCCTCCTCACCCATTGTGCTGGGAGGTTCTAGCGAAGCGATTTTCATTCTCAAACACAAGGAATCTGTGCTCTATGAGATCCTCCTCACCTGTTCAGCTCAAGGAGAGAAGCAGGTGCAGGGCTCTTTGTACAGACTCTGACTCCAGACACAGGGCTCCTGGCACTGTTGTCCCTGCCTCTCCTTACCCATGTCCTCTCTCCACCCAGACACACAGAGGTGTTCACACAACATGCTGGATGCACAGAAGAGCAGCCTGAGGCATCCAAAGAGGGCAAACTGCAGTTTTTAAATTCTATAGATCACCAGTGTGGTCACAAGTATGTCACACCATGGGTAACATACTTACCCATTAACAAAAACAAAAAAATTCACATTTTCATCGCATTGTAAACATCTACTGCAGTTCTACAAATAACATGCAGATAAATATTGGGCATCACCTCTGCTTAGTGAATCTAGTGTAGTCAAGATTTCCAATCATGATCACGTCGCGTCTGTGAATGCTGCAATTTAGGTTCTGATTTGCATGCAGCCCTTTTCTAACATATCTGAAATAAACAGGTTTTCATTTGGCCCCCGAAGTGTCACTCATTAAGGGGCGGGTTGTTTACGTATGAAAATAGACAGAAAAAGTGGAAAGTTATTTTGTCTTCAGATATTTGGACTCTACAGCTCAAGCACACAACACCCTGAGCACTTGACCAACAAAAAGGCAGCGGGTAGTCCAGCAGCAAAATCAGCTGCGGAGGCCACGGGGGCTTTGGCTGGGAAGACCAGATGGTACTGGAAGTAAACATTCCTCAAGGTGAAGGCTTTCTGGGTGGATTCCTTAGATACTAAGCTTCTCAGGCTCAGGCCTAGAAGTGAATTTTTAAATCAAAGATTAAAAACTGTTTACATTCTTGAGAGGGTTTAATCCTTTTCCTATCTTTTTTAGCCTGCAGTTTCATACTGCTGAGTTGAAACTTCCAAATGTGGGTGACATGTGACGTCCACCTTCCTTACCAGCTCATGTTGACTTTTCTCTAAATCCCCCAAGCTTTCAGTTCTCACGTTCTGTGATCACCTACCCAGAGCTCTGCTCCCTGGAAAATTTGCCTATTTGGACACAGGAATGACACAGGATGGAAAGAAAGACTCTGGAAGGCAGAGCATGGCACAACTTTGGCCATCACCGTTCAGGGCTTTTCAAGAAAGCTGAGGCCTGTTTCCAAGTTGCCTCTGTAAACTCTGCCCTCCTCAGACCTCTAGTTGCCTGATACTCTGTGTAGGTTTCTGCTGGGGCTGCAGATACAGGAAGCCTTTGGGCTTTAGTGGGAACACCCCTGCCTTCTCATCTTTCCTTCCAGCTAATACTCTCTTTCCTCAGCTGATGAAACTTCAAACCTGGCTGGAAAAGCTTTTCCACACACATCAACAATATTGGAATCATAGCTTTTTATCCACTGGCCGTGAACACCATTGATTATCGAGCCACTTTCACCCCTGATTATAGTTATCAGCATGGTAAGGCTGTAATATGTAATATTTTGGAGGATAAGGAGTCTGATCTCATTCATTACATAAAATGATGGAATCAGATTTTGCAGGAAGTCAATACCTTGAATAAATGTCTATTTTTCCTACAGTAGGACACACAACATTGTCCAATATTGTGAAGCACAGAAGATACAAAACAGTATCAATATTACTATTCTTAAGATTTTTTTCCATGAGCTTATTTTGGAGCAGATCTTCCATGCAGGATGTCTCATGAATTATACTCATCCACCAACATTGTGTGAGTACCTAACTGCAGTGCCTGGGACTGTGTGGGTGGCAGAGAACAATGGGGGGCCAGAACAGGGGCCCCTCCCTCCAGGAGACTACAGCTTGGTGAGGGACAGAAATAATCCCAATTGAGTAGACTCAGCAGGACCTCTACAGATATTCAGAGGCACCAGAAGCTTGGGCAATTGACACCCAAAGTCTTTACTAAGATGAAAGTTGAGTAGTAACTCTCAATGGTTACTTTTCTTAGCCATTGTGTCATGGCCCTGATGTCCTGAGATTAAGTTTTGTCTGAGGCCCAAACCCACCATATAGAAACACAGGAGCGTTTTGAACAGGAACGCTATGGTTTCCTCGGTTGTCTGCACTAAATAGGAGCACCCACTTAGTAGTCAGGGACACCTCTTGATCTGCCCCTGCCATGGGTTCAGCACCTCTTCCCACCTTCCTACCCTAAATGTCAGCCCTGGCTCCCGCATCCCTTCCCTGGAGACCACATCTGACCTTGCTCCCCGTCGCTCCCCGTCCGGGCCTCCCTGGAGACCACATCTGACCTTGCTCCCCGTCGCTCCCCGTCCGGGCCTCCCTGGAGACCACATCTGACCTTGCTCCCTGTCGCTCCCCGTCCAGGCCTCTCTGGACCTGGATTCTGGACGACTTCTCCTGGGGGCTTCTATGGCACAGCCTCTGCCCTATTCAGTGCCCTTTCCCCAAGGGAACAGGACTGTGCGTCAGGCCTTCAACGCCTGATTCTGTCTCTCCCTGACTCTACTCAGCAGAGCACAAACTCCAACAGAACCAAAACATGTGCTTTTCCCCATCGCCAGCCCACCTTCTCTATCCCACCTCACCTTCCACCTGCTCCAAAGGTATCCATCCTCTCAGGGTCAGTCCAAATGCCACCTCTTTGAAGTCATCCTTGATTCTGTGGGTACCATCTTCCCAGATCAGCTTCTCCCCTTCGAGACTTGAGAGCACCATGTCCACTCCTATCTGATGTGCGTGACCTGGTGCTGCCACGCACTGTGGTGTTCCTCCCACAGGATCCTCTCCCCACTGTGCTGCCTGTCCCATTCCCACGGAAAGTCTTCTTCCTCCCCTCCTCTTCTCTCCATCTGCCAGCAGAGATGGAGGCCACAGGCCCTGAACTAAGCAGGCCTTCAACACAAATGTATAATTACTGCTTGAATTAAATTCCAGTCAGGTTCAAGTGGGACTATGTGGATTCACCAGCTCTGGAATGTAGCATAAAATCAAACAAACAACAGGTACAAAATATATAAGACATTGCCCAAGGACTAGCACTTACTAAAGAATGCCATAATTCATAGAAAAACGAAGAGAGAAAATATTTATTGTATTCCCTTGAATAGAGTATGCAAACATCCATTTCTCTAATGGCCAAATTCAGTGCTGGTGGTATCCACTCCTTCATTCATTCCTGGGATTTACTGAGCATCTCCCACGCACCTGGCCCTGGGTCACACCATAGAGAACTGCGCTTCACCCAGGTTCTTGCCCACTGGGATTTTCCCCAATGGAGAAACTGCCACTGGTAGCAGACAAATCCTTTTCCACATTCTTCTCACTGTTCCACAGATGCCACTAGGAAAAGTACAAACTAGACAGAGAAAAAAGCCCTCATGGTCTGGGGTCATTTCACGGAGGTGAATGGCTTTGCAAATCTGAACGGCTTTAGAGCTGTTCCCGCGTGGCCTGGTGAGAGCTGTCCCCGCGTGGCGTGGTGAGAGCTGTCCCCGCGTGGCCTGGTGAGAGCTGTCCCCGCGTGGCCTGGTGAGAGCTGTCCCCGCGTGGCGTGGTGAGAGCTGTCCCCGCGTGGCCTGGTGAGAGCTGTCCCCGCGTGGCATGGTGAGAGCTGTCCCCACTTGGCATGGGGAGATGGCCATTCTAGTTTTCTCAGTCACCAAGAAAACGTTGTTTACATTCTATACAACCGAAAAACAACTTAAAACCTGATGTGTGAGAGAATTTTAAAGGATTGTTCTTTAAAATGATAGGTGCTGAGGGGACACTGTATTTCAGCTTGTGATTTGGGCCTCAGGGAATGACATTTGCTTCAGGACACATCTGCCCAAGGGAGCCCTGGGGTGATGTGAGGTCAAGGGCCCGCGGCACGTCGGGCCACAGGCCAGTGTCTCCATCCTGGGCACAGGCCTGGACTTCATCTGCTTCCTGAGGTCAGGGCCCCAGGTGTGACCTTGAGGACTGCCACCTGTTCTTTAAAGGCAAACTTTCCAGGAACAGTGGGAAATGAGGAGTGTTTTCAGGAAGCCTCCGACCCTTGTTTGGGCTGCAGTCTTGAGAAGAGCATCAGGGGGCCCGCGGTGAGCAGGAGGGTCTAGGAGCACTGAAGCACATTTGACCTTGTGTGACCTTGTGCTGCTGCACCTGCAGCGACCCTCCCTCAGGCGTCCTCTCCCCTCTACACCCTCCATCTGATTCATAGCGAGAGCATTCTTCCCCCTTCTCCTTCCCTCCATCCACCAGTAAAGGCCACAGACTTGTCCACATCCTTCTCTGTGACCCTACCACACTGACAGCCGGCCAGGGGCCAGACCACAGGCAGCTCACGTGGCTCCAGGCTTCTTGTCCTGCCTCAACCCCACACTGGAGAAAGAAACACTCATCTCATTGAATATTTAGAATACGATCTGTGGCTACTAAAGATCAAAATTCTCTCGAATTCTCAAGTGGAAGGATTTGTATTGTTTTATCTCATTTTACTGACTTTTATACATCATTTATCCTCGAGATGGTCTCAGAAAAATGGATGAGGAAGGCTGTGTGGAGTTCAGAACTTCTGTCCTGACCATCCCCATTGATGGGCAGATAAGAATCCTCCCCAACCAGCCACCCAGCCGTGCAGGAACATCTCACAGACAATGGTCAGCTCCCTGAGTCCTGGAGACACAAAATCACTGAAGATCTTCAGTACTGGTGCCCTCCCTGGCATGTGGACAATGCCCAAGGAAAGGCCAGGAAATGAGGGATGACCCTACCACAGGCAGAAAAGACATTTCCAATGTTTCCCTTAAACACATTCCCACAGGACACTGGTACAAGTCTTGACCTTTATGAAAATCCACAGGAATTCTGCGTGATTTCAGTTACTGCTCACTGGTCAAATTGGTCATGCATGTTGGTCCCATGGCCCCTCACCTGTCCTGCAGACCACCCAGGGGTATGGCTGCTCTGGTCTGAGAGGCTCAGACTTTGGGGAACAGAGCACTAAATGTGACAGGTTTTATATTTTTCCAGCTACTTCTGCCAAGAAACTAGTCATTTGACATTTCTAAAATGTATATCTGAAGAATTATATGTGATAATTAAAAGCGTCAGGAAGCATGCTATGTGCCAAACAGTTAATTAAAAGTAAAAGGCACACTAACACAAGCACATGGCTGGTTAAAAATCTTTAAATTGTAGGTTGTCATTAATCCTGCCTGGGCCCGTAGGCTGACACATCGACACTCCTAAAAGTTTTGTCCTATCTTGAGCAGAGGCCTTACACACCCTTCCATGTGGGGGAAGCGCAGGGCGGGGCAGCTGGGAGCCAGGAGGCCAGGAGGAAGCAGGAAGCTCACTGGTGTGCGGCCGGAAGAGAGGCTGGAAGCATGTTGGTTCCTGCGGCTGCCGCAGCAAATTAGCACAAACTGGGTGGTTTAAAACAACAGAAATGTATTCCCTCAATGTTTTGGAGATCGGGCTTTCAAGATCAAGGTGTCAGCAGGGCTGGCTCCTTCTGGAGGCCGGGGTAGGGGAAGAATCTGTTCCAGGCCCTCCCCCAGCTTCCGGGGACTTCAGGCCATCCGTGTGTTCCTTCGCCTGCAGCAACGTCACTCCAGCCTCTGTCTCCACCCTCACATGACCTTCTTCCTGGGGTTTCAGTGTCTTCTCACAGCCTTCCTACAGGAACACCAGTCAGCGGATTTTAGGTCCACCCCACCCTAATCCGGGAGGACCTCATTTTAACTAAGTACATCTGCTAAGACCGTGTTTCTAAGTAAGGCACATTCTAAGGTTCTGGCAGACATGAACTTTGGGGGACGCTGGTATCCAGCCCAGTACAGGCAGCAAAGCTCTCAGTTTCCAGCCGGGTGGGCCACGGCCACAGCAGTCCCCATGCTGTGAAGGCAGCGATGTCATCACCTGCTCTAGGGCAGTTCAATCGACTGCACGTCAGGGCGCAGAGCTCTGCCTTCTGCAACCCCCGGGCCCCGACTGCATCCCTTTCAGATGTGTGATGGCGATGCCTCTGAATGCTTCCTATTCAAAAGCTCACTGAGAGCTTCTGGTTCTTCCAGGCAAGAATGGCTTTGTGGCAGCAAGTTTCACATCCCTGAAGATGGCCCTCATTCCAGAAGGCATTAGTGTGGGCACCAGGATTAACCCAGAATGCCACCTGACCTGCCTGTTGCCTGCCTTCCATCAGACTTGGCCCAGGACAGGTGTTCATCTGAATTGCACAACCCTGGGCAGCCATCATAATGAGATAAGGGGAGACCACACTCTGAGTTCTCTGAGGGCCTCGCGGAAGAGATATTAATTGAAATTGTCCTCAAGTAAAGAGGGGAGTGTTCAGAAGAAGGAGCTGTGTGGATGCAGGAGGGTGGGAAAATGCAGGACACACAGGAAGCCCTAAGTGGCGCCGTGTGGATAAAGCACAGGACAGGTGCAAGGCCCAGAGACTGACGGGAGGGCAGGGAGGCAGTGCCAGGGATGCCGGGCTGTGGATCCTTGCTTGAATCCTGCAGACCGTGGTTGCCAGAAGAGCAGGTGACATCACCTCATTGTGCTTTGGGAAGATTAAAGAGCAGTCGTATGAGGCTGAATCAAAGTGGCTGAAGAAGAAGACATAGAAGCCATTCCCAGTGGGAACAAGGGTCTTACCACGTCCTGAGGCCCCTCTCAGAAGAATGAGGTTTTTTTTTTTTTTTTTTTTTTTTTTTTAAATGACAGTACTTTAATTATTTTTCCTTCTAGGTTTACCTTGTTTGTCGTACTGTAAACAATATGTAATTGGCTTGTAGAAAATAACAATTTGCATTTTATTTTATTTTTTTTTTTTAGAGTTTAAAAATTTATTTATTTATTTATTTATTTTTTAAATTTATTTATTATTATTATACTTTAAGTTGTAGGGTACATGTGCATAACGTGCAGGTTTGTTACATATGTATACTTGTGCCATGTTGGTCTGCTGCACCCATCAACTCGTCATTTACATCAGGTATAACTCCCAATGCAATCCCTCCCCCCTCCCCCCTCCCCATGATAGGCCCCGGTGTGTGATGTTCCCCTTCCTGAGTCCAAGTGATCTCATTGTTCAGTTCCCACCTATGAGTGAGAACATGCGGTGTTTGGTTTTCTGTTCTTGTGATAGTTTGCTCAGAATGATGGTTTCCAGCTGCATCCATGTCCCTACAAAGGACGCAAACTCATCCTTTTTTATGGCTGCATAGTATTCCATGGTGTATATGTGCCACATTTTCTTAATCCAATCTGTCACTGATGGACATTTGGGTTGATTCCAAGTCTTTGCTATTGTGAATAGTGCTGCAATAAACATACGTGTGCATGTGTCTTTATAGCAGCATAATTTATAATCCTTTGGGTATATCCCCAGTAATGGGATGGCTGGGTCATATGGTACATCTAGTTCTAGATCCTTGAGGAATCGCCATACTGTTTTCCATAATGGTTGAACTAGTTTACAATCCCACCAACAGTGTAAAAGTGTTCCTATTTCTCCACATCCTCTCCAGCACCTGTTGTTTCCTGACTTTTTAATGATCGCCATTCTAACTGGTGTGAGATGGTATCTCATTGTGGTTTTGATTTGCATTTCTCTGATGGCCAGTGATGATGAGCATTTTTTCATATGTCTGTTGGCTGTATGAATGTCTTCTTTTGAGAAATGTCTGTTCATATCCTTTGCCCACTTTTTGATGGGGTTGTTTGTTTTTTTCTTGTAAATTTGTTTGAGTTCTTTGTAGGTTCTGGATATTAGCCCTTTGTCAGATGAGTAGATTGCAAAAATTTTCTCCCATTCTGTAGGTTGCCTGTTCACTCTGATGGTAGTTTCTTTTGCTGTGCAGAAGCTCTTTAGTTTAATTAGATCCCATTTGTCAATTTTAGCTTTTGCTGCCATTGCTTTTGGTGTTTTAGACATGAAGTCTTTGCCCATGCCTATGTCCTGAATGGTACTACCTAGGTTTTCCTCTAGGATTTTTATGGTATTAGGTCTAACATTTAAGTCTCTAATCCATCTTGAATTAATTTTCGTATAAGGAGTAAGGAAAGGATCCAGTTTCAGCTTTCTACTTACGGCTAGCCAATTTTCCCAGCACCATTTATTAAATAGGGAATCCTTTCCCCATTTCTTGTTTCTCTCAGGTTTGTCAAAGATCAGATGGCTGTAGATGTGTGGTATTATTTCTGAGGACTCTGTTCTGTTCCATTGGTCTATATCTCTGTTTTGGTACCAGTACCATGCTGTTTTGGTTACTGTAGCCTTGTAGTATAGTTTGAAGTCAGGTAGCGTGATGCCTCCAGCTTTGTTCTTTTGACTTAGGATTGTCTTGGAGATGCGGGCTCTTTTTTGGTTCCATATGAACTTTAAAGCAGTTTTTTCCAATTCTGTGAAGAAACTCATTGGTAGCTTGATGGGGATGGCATTGAATCTATAAATTACCTTGGGCAGTATGGCCATTTTCACGATATTGATTCTTCCTATCCATGAGCATGGTATGTTCTTCCATTTGTTTGTGTCCTCTTTTATTTCACTGAGCAGTGGTTTGTAGTTCTCCTTGAAGAGGTCCTTTACATCCCTTGTAAGTTGGATTCCTAGGTATTTTATTCTCTTTGAAGCAATTGTGAATGGAAGTTCATTCATGATTTGGCTCTGTGTTTGTCTGTTATTGGTGTATAAGAATGCTTGTGATTTTTGCACATTAATTTTGTATCCTGAGACTTTGCTGAAGTTGCTTATCAGCTTAAGGAGATTTTGGGCTGAGACAATGGGGTTTTCTAAATATACAATCATGTCATCTGCAAACAGGGACAATTTGACTTCTTCTTTTCCTAACTGAATACCCCTGATTTCTTTCTCTTGCCTAATTGCCCTAGCCAGAACTTCCAACACTATGTTGAATAGGAGTGGTGAGAGAGGGCATCCCTGTCTTGTGCCAGTTTTCAAAGGGAATTTTTCCAGTTTTTGCCCATTCAGTATGATATTGGCTGTGGGTTTGTCATAAATAGCTCTTATTATTTTGAGGTACGTTCCATCAATACCGAATTTATTGAGCGTTTTTAGCATGAAGGGCTGTTGAATTTTGTCAAAAGCCTTTTCTGCATCTATTGAGATAATCATGTGGTTCTTGTCTTTGGTTCTGTTTATATGCTGGATTATGTTTATTGATTTGCGAATGTTGAACCAGCCTTGCATCCAAGAATGAGTTTTTAAGGCAGAAAAACACACACGTGATGGCAATAGAAATCCATTATAATGAACTATGGTTTTCAAATGTTTTGGAAAACAAATTTGTGATATGGAAACACATGAGCTCCTTTATGAATATGCTAAATAAGCTCTCAGACAGCAGGTCCAATAACCACAGGAACTTCAGAGCAGTGGTGAACATGAATGGATTTCTAGATATCTGCAACAACTCTAAAGTGATATGGAAGAGGTCTATATTGTTCCCACAGATTTTAATGACATTCAAGCCTTCAAATGTGCAGTAAGATCAAAGGTACAACAGCATCCTCCAGAAGCCACACCTGCTCTGGGGACAAAGTCCCATCCCAGGTCACTGCTCACAGCACTGGGCTTTGAGATCTGCATTCACAGGGAAGAAAATGCTAAATTTCAGTTAGAGGCAAATGAGTGTAAAGACGTGATTTTGCCCCATCCTAGTTCACAGGTGCCCTGTGTTCTATCCTGATGAGAAAACAACTGCGAGAGCTACACAAGGAGATGTCAACTCACAATGGGGTGGAGAGTGCGAGGATACGGAAAAGGAGACAGAAAAAATGTTAGAACCAACTGATGGGGGCTGCAACCTCAGTGGGGAATAGGGATGCCTGAGATCCGGGGTGCGAGCCTCCGCCAGGGTTCCAGGAGAATGAGGCCCCTGCAACAGGAAAAGGAACAGCTGAAAGAGCGGCCATGTAGGCAGAAAGTGACCTCAGCTTTGGTGACCACTAGAAACAGGATGTCTACATGGAAATGCTCAGCTGGCCACCGAGACACAGGCTTGCAGGCAAGAAAACAATGCTGGGAGTCTCCCGGAAGCAATCGTCCAATCCTGCTGGAAAAGTGGCATGGACAGACGTTCTGCCTGCTCCGCTTTTAGGGCCCTCCTACAACTTCAGGGCCCCCCACTATTATAGAATCTTCAAAAGCAACTCTCATCCCCACATCTCCCCACCAGGCCTTCTGAGTAAGAAACGGTACCCAGGGATGCCTGGGGGTATTTAGCCTTGGCCTGAGACCACCAGAGATCTGGGAAAAAGAAGAAACAGGCAGGTTAAGAAGCGGGTGGTTAAGCTGGACAGGCCAGAGATGAAGGGAAAGGCTATGAATGAGAAAACCAGGGCAGAATGCACCACATCAGAGTGGTATAGAAGGTACAGAAGGTCAGAACGAGGCATAGACTCTGCTGGGGGCTGCAGACAGGCACAGATCTCAGGAAAGATCAGGACACGAGCAGCTTTGGGCAGAGGGGCTGCCATGGGGCCTCCTGCCTTGTAGGGCACAGGAGGGGAGAGCTGTGGCACATCTTCCATGTTTGCCCCTGCAGTTAGGCTGAGGGGACTCCAAGAGAACCTGGGCTTCTTTGGCAGGCTGAACACGCAGTCCAGTGATGTTTTGTGGGTGCCGTTACCAGTGTATTTGCAACCAGCCCTACCCCCACCAGCTTGTTCTAGCCCTTGCACCTGGAGCAGACAGCTCAGACACCCCTACTGCCCACCAGGCTCCAGATCTTCCCAGAGCTTTGTGAGTGACTGGGAACCTCAGGTGCACGTCACAGTATCTGGCTATGGACAGAGTCTGGACTCTGCTGGTCACCCATCTGCTTTGGGGGCCCATCAGAGCAAGTGGCAGGGGACAGGGAAGCACAGAGTGTGCTGGAATCTCCAGAAGCTGTTAGCATTGATGCGGAAGGGCACGAAGAATGTGGGTCCATCAGACACACCCTCTTTCTGCGCGGCTGGAAACATGCTCCATTCGAAGGCACAAGTTCAGGTCACACCTCGTTTTCTTTAGTTTAAAAAATGCATAGCTAACAAACTATTTTCATCTTTAGAAATGGCGTAAATGTCATTAGAAGCTAACCTGAGCTTATTGGCTTTATTTAACTCATGACAGGTAGAGAATACAACATTAAAAATGCAATTAACTTAGGCATTGGGGGAGAAACAAACGCATCGGATGGATGTCTTTTGGGCGAGAAGAGATATTTATGTCTCATAAATCTTAAAAATTCTTACAGTCACACCCCAAAGTAGGACTATCGTACTTTATTATCCTGAATTTCTCAATTCTTGGCTGTTAACATTGATCAGATGAAACAAAAAATAAAGGACTCTCCTGAAATTAAAATATTTCCCAAGGAAATAAAGCCGATTGAGAGTCAAGGAGAGGTTTGGCCAACTCACCTAACAGAAAAACACTGTGTTAGTGATGGTTGATTTCATGTGTCAACTTGACTGGGCCATGGCTACCCACACATTTGGTTAAACATTCTCTTGGGTGTGTCTGGGAGAGCATTTCTGCATGACAAACATTTGAACTGGTAGACTGAGTATAGCCGATTGTCTTCCCCTCTACTGGTGGGCCTTATGCAGTCAACTGAAGACCTGAACAGGACAAAACAGCAAAGTAAGAGGGAGCTCCTCCTGCCCTATGCTTGGCTGGGACATCAGGGATTTTCCTGCCTTCAGACCGAAACTTGCACCATCCACTCTCCTGGGTCCAGCTTGCCTGCCAACCACAGATGGTGGGACTCATCAGTCTCCACAATCACATGGGCCAATTCTGTCTCTCTCTCTGTATGTACGTCTGTATATACAAACACATATACATTTATACACACACACACACACACATATATGTTAATATATATACACACACGTATATGTGTACACATATACATATATGTCTATACATGTATATAGATACACATATACATGTATACATACACATGTCTATATACATGTATAGATGTATATGCACACGTATACACATATACACATATAGTCACATATATATATATATATACCCATGTATACAGACATACACACACATCCTGTTGATTTTATTTCTCTGAAGAGCCCTGACAAATACACTATCTATGCACCATTTATTCATTCAGTGATTTAACAAATATTTGTTGAGCACTATGATAGACTTTGCAAACTTCATACTTAGCACTGACTATGGCATTATTCAAAAATGATACCATGATGTTCTCCGGAAGCCAGCCCCACCCTAACTCCAAGCTTGTGTGGTTTGGCTGGGACAGACCCTGCCTCTCTTGCATTCCAAGATTTCAAGTAGATGCATGACCTGGGCCTGGCAAATCCTCACGCCCCGTGCTGCAGCCGTGGAGATCAGCTCAGGACGGACACATAACCCAAGATCACCCAGTGAGAATCCTGGGACCCCAATCTTGGAGTCATCAGGAAAAGACACTTTCTTTCTGCTATAATTTTCAGGGAAAACAGGGAAAGCACTGGAGTTGCTGGGACCAGCCCATGGAAACCCACCCGAGAGCTTAGGTGGCACACACAGAAGAAGAGGCCTCACAGTGACAGTCCAGCTGAGGCCCTGAACCTCCAGTGCTTTTCAACTCTGTGTGCAAATGAGTTTCCTGTTTGCCACTGAGATGGGCGGGGTGCCTGCCACTTGCAACCCGAAGAACTCCACCTTTGTGTCTGACACCAGGAAATGCTCCACTAAGGCGAAGACATGAGATGACCTTTGTTGGGTTCAATAGAGCAGATTCCCAAGATGAAAGCAAAAACTTCCCATTCTAACCCACACGAAAATCTGAGACACCAGCAACCACCTCGTCCCCTTCTCTTTCAGAAAATGAAGCCATGCAAGGTATCATGTGGCTGGCTCCTGGTCACAGAGCAAGCAGTTTCTCAGGGACAGAATCTGGTTACTGGTTTGGGGTCAAAGTTCTCTAGAGCATGGACCTCTCCCACACTCCCAGAATGAGGAAATGCTGTCCAGAATTAGACCCACTGCTGACAAGAGCACCTGGGAGCCTAAATAGAGAAAATGGTGCCTGCTGACCACTGGCTGTACCTGCACAACTTTAAGAAAAAGAGGGAGGTATTTTAGACCTATTTCTCCCACACACATATGTTTGTTGCACACCAGCTATGTCTGTCTTCCTTATTGGATGCTAACCTGATTTTCTTCTACTGTCTCCTCGTTCGCTGACTTAAGAGGATATAAAAATTCACTCTAATCAATGTGGACACCTGTGAAAATCAGGAAAGAGATAATGAAGGTCTGGAGTAAGCTGGATTTCTCTTCACGCCTGCCTTGGCATCATCAGGACGCCAGTGTGTAACCCACATGAATCTCATGGGTGTGTAACTGATGTGCACCTCCACCAGCTCAAAGTACAAAATGTGCTCACACGCCTGTTAGTAACCAACTTAGTAACGCTGTATGTCTAAGCTGCTTTTGTGAGAAGCCTTTTCTTCCTTCAGCTTGGGACCTCCCTATCATGAAACCCCAGTCCCAGACTCACTTGGTCTCCTGTGGAGCACAGGGAGAGACCCAGGAGGTCGGCTTAGTCGGCCTGAGGTCCAGCTCCTGCTGCAGTCTGCGGTGCAGTCCCATGACACGCCGAGTGGTCCAGAGGTTCAGCACAGATCCTGCCCACCACGGCATCAAAGGCAAGGTCCCACCACTGGTCCAGCGCTGGTTTCCCCAAGTTAGTGGAAGAAAACCTCTCCACAGTGTTATGCTCAGCCATGATCACGTCAAGCCGCTACAGACTTGGGCCTGATGCCCAGTCCTTTAGGGACAGTTCTCTTAATTTACATGTACACAGCAATTTTCCTGAGGCAACTCGAGGTGCCATGTGGCTGGGTCAGATGCTCCTGACTGGCACACACTGTGTCTGGACATGTAGATGTGGTTCTTTTCTAGGACTTTGGAAAGGAGCACCATTTTCTTGGTGTCCACAGGAAGCATGATTTGCCAAGGTTCACCAGCATAACTGAACCACCACTAGGCCAAAATTTAGGGGGAGGGATACAGGAGATGAGCAGGGGGTTAGTACTGGGCTCATTTAAGGAGAACTGAATGAGAAACAACTCCTGCCCTTCCCACCATGCACACACACACACACACACACATGCATGCACACACACGCACACACGCGCACACATACACATGCACACACACGCGCACACATACCCACACACACACGCATGCGCGCACACACACACGCATGCACACACACACACGCATGCACACACACGCGCACACATACACACACGCACACACATACACACACATGCATGCACACACACACGCACACATACCCACACACACACGCATGCACACACACACACACGCATGCACACACGCGCGCACACATACACACACATATGCATGCACACACACGCACACACATACCCCCACACACACGCATGCACACACGTGCGCACACATACACACATGCACACACACGCGCACACATACACACACACACACGCACACACAGGTGCACACATACACACACATGCACACATGCACGCACACATACCCACACACACACGCATGCACACACACACATACACACACACACGCATGCACACACATGCGCACACATACACACACACACACACACGGGGGGGGGGAGAGAACTGCTGCAACGTGCCACCAACTCCTGCCCCAGGAAAACTGACAGTGACTGTCAATGTCCCCATGGCTCCCAAAAGGCAATCACAAAAAGAAAAAACAACCCAATGTTGGTCCACTTCCCAGAGGCCAGGCTGACCAGCCTTGCTGGGAGTCACCTTGTGAACCAACACTGTGCATTCCAATCCTCTTTGATACAGAAAAGGCTCAGCATCAATCAGTGCTAATTGCAGGTTTCTGTGCTATTCTCCCAGCTTAAGTTGTTTTGCAAAAATTACATTTCATTACATTTTATATTAATCAGCTTCAAGAGCAGAGTGCAAAATTAACTTGAAATAATTTCATGCTCTCAAGTAACCTTTATTTTCTAAATTGTGATGTTTTGCAGTAACTGTTTCATCCTACTGTATAATAACAGTGTTCTTTGCATTAGGGTATAGCACTTATAGAACAGCTGTTATCTTAATCAAATATCAATAGCTCATCTTTATTTCAGTACTAAGTCAATAGCACATGCCATTTGTTACTTCATAAACTTCAATACCATAAGTGTCATCAGTTAAACAAGTGCCCTCTAAAATGTGGTTTAATGAATCAGAACCAATGTAAAAGACAGTCTGTCTTGAAATTCTGAAATCTGCAAAATTTAGTACTTCTATAAAACATCAAAATCTTCAGGTAACCAAATGTTCAGCTGTATTTTGAATACGAACCCTCTTCTAACGAGTCCTCATATAATATGGTTTCACTTAAAAGATAAGATAGGATATAAATGTGTAACACCCACCTAACTGGAAATCTGCCTCCTTCTTTTGTACTTTTGTTCTTTCTCAATGAATTTTAATACACTTTTGCCCAAACTTGCCCCTCAGAATCCAGTATTCAAGCAAAGAAATATCATGCTTATTATAGCTTAACAATCACATATGTAAATAAGATCTGGGGATTCCAGTAAACTGTAAGTTAGTTCCAGACAGCAGAAAAACAGAAAGCATCAGAAAGCCCAAAGCAATCGTGCACTACATTAATAGAATCATAACATCTAGGAAGCAGGAGGTAAGAGACCCACCCTATAATCAGAACTTGCCTGCACTGTCATACTTAGATAAGAGCATCTCACTTGGAAGGGAAAAGAGACAATAGTTGTATTTCAGTGAAGAACAACCTAGATGGAAAAGGAACTGAAATCAGGCCTTTAGAAGTACAGAGGAAGGTTCGTCACAAGGCTTGCCTATATGTCACAGTGGTGGAACTACAACTAATCAGTAAAAATTACAGGTGAGGAGGCACTTTCTGACACTTACAGGTGACCAGACATGAAACGAGGCATTGTAATAGGTCATTTGGTTATATTTCTAGATGGAAAGCTGTAGAGAAAAGACATAACAAGTGGTTTTCTAGTATTTGCCATAAAAAGTAAGTATTCATTGAAATATCCTGTAGGCAGAGACTGGCAGTCTCCTTGAGTTAAGGAGATTGAGCAGGAACTCCACAAATGTCAAAGAGGCCAGAGTTCACAGAGTGGAGTACACAGAGGAGGGAGCTGCACACAGGGCGGAGTACACAGAGGAGGGAGCTGCACACAGGGCGGAGTACACAGAGGAGGGAGCTGCACACAGGGCGGAGTACACAGAGGAGGGAGCTGCACACAGTTAGATGCACAGGGGAGGGAGCTGCACACAGGGCCAGATACACAAGAGGAGGGGAGCTGCATACAGGTGGGAGTGCAGAGGGAGGGGGAGCTGCACACAGGGCAGTACACAGAGGAGGGGCTGCACACACAGGGGCCCGGATGCACAGAGGAAGGGGAGCTACACACAGGGCAGGAGTACACAGAGGAGGAGCTGCACACAGGGGCCCGAGGAGTACACACAAGAAGGAGGGAGCTGCACACAGAGGCAGGAATTACACAGAGGAGGCTACACACAGGGTGGAATACACAGAGGAGGGAGCTACACACAGGGCGGAGTACACAAGAGAAGGGAGCTGCACACAGGGCGGAGTACACAGAGGAGGGAGCTGCACACAGGGTGGAGTACACAAGAGGAGGGAGCTGCACACAGGGCGGAGTACACAGAGGAGGGAGCTGCACACAGGGTGGAGTACACAAGAGAAGGGAGCTGCACACAGGGCGGAGTACACAGAGTGGGGAGCTGCACACAGGGCGTGGTACCTAGAGGAGAGAGCTGCACAAAGGGAGAACTCCAAAGATCTGCAGAAGGTTTCTCTTGAATATTCAGCAGAGCACTGATTAGTGCATCATGTGAAAAAAATCTACCCAAAACCAGGAAAAGAACAACCTGAGAAAATCAGAGGGAGCAATCACTAACACTTACACAGGGCCAGGAATGCTGCCTATTCCCACCAGCCAGAGTGGAAAAATCATAAGTTACAAGGCATAGGGCAGAGTACTCAGAAGAGTTTTACCTCAATAGTGGGGCAAGTTAACCGAAGATTAAAAATTTCTGTGTCCATCTAAGCTTTTTGTCCAAACTTCACCCACCAAAGGGCATGTTTGGACAAAAATGTATCAAAAAATCATTAAGAAAAAGCAAATTACAAATAAGGGGGGCAGATTTCCAGTTGGGTGAGTGTTAAACATCTGTATTCCATCTTATATTTTAAGTGAAACCGTATTATGTGAGGACTCATTAGAAGCATAAAAGCAAGACCTGAAAGGATCAACCTATTTCCAAGGAACTTAACCATGGTGCAGAACAAAGCTCAAGAATATGTATAGAAATAGAAAAACATCCAGCATACAACATGGTAAAATTAACAACGAGTGGCATCCAATCAAAGATTACCAGGCATACAAAGAAGCAAGAAAATAATACTCATAATGAGGAGAAAAGGCAATCAATCAAAACTGGCCCAGGATTGACACAAATGATAAAATTAGTGGAAAAGGGAATAAAACAGTTATTGTAACTGCCCCATGTGTTCCAGAAGATAGAGCAAAGGCTATGCATGTTAAGAAGAGTTGTGGAAGACATTTAAAAGACCTGAATTAAAATTCTAGAAATGAAAACTATAAGTTATGAGATAAAAAATAAATATAATGGGTGGAATTAATAGTAGATCAAACATTGCAGAAGAAAAGTAGTGAACTTGAAGATATAGCAATAAAAACCATGTAAAATTAAACACTGGGAAAAGGGCTCAAAAAACTCAGAGTATTAGTTACTCTATTTAGTAAAAATTAGTATTGTTACTTCATAAACTTCAATACCATAAGATTTATCAGTTAAACAAGTACTCTCTAAAGTGTGATTTAATGAATCAGAACCAATTTAAAAGACAGTCTGATTTAAAATCCTGTAGTGAAATCCTGGCTTGAAATCCTATAGACTTCAAATGGCCAAATATACATATAATAAGAGTTCCTAAGGGAGGGGAGAGGTTGGGGATAACATGGCCACAATTTTCTGAATTTAATGAAAACATAAATACATAGGTCAAAAAAGCTCAACAAACCTCAAGCACATTAAAGATGAACAAAACTACACAAAAGAGCATTATAATCAAATTGTTCAGTGCCAGCGATTTAAAAAATCTTAAAAGCAGCCAGAAAAAAAGGGGTCACATTACCTGGGGAGGAAAATAAGGATAATAGCAGATGTTTCACTGGAAACAGTGCCAGCTAAAAGATGGTGGTTACACATCTTTAAACTAATGAGAAAACACTGTCAATCTAGAATTCGTCACTCAACAAAAATACTTCACAAAAATGAAGGCAAAGTAGTTTTTCAGGCATACAAAACCTATAGCTATTATCACCAATAAAATTGCACGGCAGGAAACACTAAATGAAGTCTTTCAAGCAAAAGGAAAATGAGAACAGATGGAAACGTGGATCTACACAAAGGAATAAAGAATACTGGAAGTGATAACTGTATGAGTAAATAAAAGACAATTATTCTTATTATTTAAATATCTTTATACTTGATTGTTAAAACCAAAAATAATAACGCATAGTGTATTTATAATATATGTAGGAGTAAAATGTGTGGAAAGAATAGATCAAAGGGTGACGGGGAGACATAGAAGTACACTATTACGAGGTTCCCACATGATACATAAAGTCAGATAATACCACATGGAAGTAAACTGACAAATTAAAGATGTAAACTACACATTCTACAGCAACCCCTAAAACGACAAAATAAGGAGTTATAGCAAAGAAGCCAGTAAAAGAGATAAAATATAATCATAAAAATATACAATGAATTCAAAATAAGACAGAAAAAGAAGAAATGGGAACAAAAAACAAATGGAACAAATGGAAAACAAATAGCAAGATAATAGACTTAAAACTAACCACGTCAGGAACCTCATCCATATAAACGAGCACAACACCACAATTAAAAGGCAGATTATCAGGACAGATTTTTAAAAGCAAGGCTGAATTGTGTGCTCCCTAGGGTTCCCTAGGAACCATTTATAAATATAAAGACACAAATAGGTTTAATGTAAAATGATGGGAAAAGATATATCATTCTAAGTCCAATCAAAAGAAAGGCATGGTAGATATATAATATCAAAGTCAACAAGCACATTAGCAGGGATGAAGAGGCTCATTTTATACTGATAAAGGGGTCGATTCATTAAGAAGTTGTCTCAGTCCTAAATGTTTATGAAGCCCATGATAGAGCTCAAAGTACATAAAGCAAAAATGAACAGATCTGAAGGGAGAAATAAACAAATCAACAGCGGCAGTCAGAGATTTCAACAACTCTTGCAATGATGGAAAGAAAAAGTAGACAGAAAATTCATAAAGATACATTAGTAAAAGATTCAAACAACACAATGAAGCCAGTTGACCTAATTCACAATGAGAGAACACATCACCCAATGACGGCGGAACACATATTTTTTTGAGTTGCACATGAAACATTAACCAAGACAGACCACAGCTGGTGTTATAAAACATGTCCCCCAAAATTGAAAAGAATGCCTATATATGTGTGTGTGTGTGTGTGTGTGTGTGTGTGTGTGTGTGTGTGTATACCTATTCTGCTCTCTGGCCAGAATAGAATTACAGTAAAAATCAATAACAAGGCTGGGTGCGGTGGCTCGCGCCTGTAATCTCAGCACTTTGGGAGGCCGAGGCCGGCAGATCACAAGGTCAGGAGATCGAGACCATCCTGGCTAACACGGTGAAACCCCGTCTCTATTAAAAATACAAAAAAATTAGCTGGGTATGGTGGCGGGCGCCTGTAGTCCCAGCTACTCGGGAGGCTGAGGCAGGAGAATGGCATGAACCCAGGAGGCGGAGCTTGCAGTGAGCTGAGATCGCACCACTGCACTCCAGCCTGGGCAACAGAGTGAAACTCCATCTCAAAAAAAAAAAAAAAAAAAAAATCTATAGCAAAGATAACTGGCAAATCCTTAAGTCGCTGAAAACTAAATAGCACAGTACAGGGAGGTAGGTGAAATAATAGCCCCACAAAAATATCCACATCCTAATCTCAGGAACCTGTGCATATGTTGCCCTACATGGCAAAAGGAACTTTGCAAATGTGACAGAATTAAGGCTCTTGAGATGGATTATCCTGGGTCACCTGGAAATGGGCTTTTTCCCCTGTAGCCTCCAGGATGAATGTGGTAGATTCCAACACTTAGATTTTAGGAGCATTACCACAATAACAAATGTGTCCTGTTGTGAACCGCCAACTTCGTGGTAGGAAACTACAACAAACACTAAGTTCCCAGGTAGCAGCTTCCTCCCCAGCACACAACCCAGTGCCCTCCCTGTGGGAAATACCCAGGAATCTGTGAACACACACGACTGGGCGGACAGTTCTCTGGGACAGCTAGAAAATGATAAGTGACAATAACAGGGTCATTTTCTTTTCGCTGCACTAAAAAAAAAAAAAAAAAAAAGTCACGCAGAAAATTAATTAAGAATTTTAATTCCCACTGCCTCCCAATAAATAGTAACATCAAAAAGATCTGAGATGCCAGAACAAGTGAGTCAAATCTGAGCCACATCTGAGCTCAGCTCTGGAAGAGAAAGGTAAGAGGCTGGCACAGGGGGAGGTGCGGGGGATAAGGAGACTTTTAGCGCCAAAACGCTTAGCGAAGGCCTCACAGACCCTGGAAACCCACAGTGAGGCACATTCCTCTAAGCACGGGGAGACACGTTAAGCCAAGTGAAGTCAGCCAGACACAGAAGGAAGAATGCTGTATGATCTCTCTTATATGTGGAATTTTTAAAAATCAAATACATAGAAACAGAGAGAAGAACGTGGTTACCAAAGGTGGCAGGGGGTGGGGAGAAGCGGCTCCCTCCACCCACTGAGGCGAGCGCTTCCTTCTGACTCGTGGTCCTTCAAAACATCGTCTCCAGAGGGAACTCACAGCCGCATAAACAGAGCACAGTCACTTGGCCTCTGATGACCTGCTTCGTCTTTCGCAAAGGGAATAGTAACATCTATTTCACCGGCGATAGTGGGAGCATCAGTGAGGTGACGTGTGGATGTGAGCACCTGTAGAAAGAGGCTCCTGGAAATGTCAGCGGCATCAGAGCCGAGCTGTCATCCTCAGATCCAATACAGCTTCTACGGCAAGCTCCGCCTGGGGCTCTGCATTCTTCCCTATCAGTGACTGGAGTTTCATAGTACGCATTGCATCTTTTTAGGCTAAGCCTGTTTGTTATCTTGTCATTCTCTTTGGTTGACTTTTCATACTGCCTCTAGAGCAAATTGTTAAAACCTACATCAGGAAACGACCCTGCTAAAAACAAAAATCCATCTCCAACGACTCCTGAATGTCTCCAGAATGAAGCCTGCCCTCTTTTGCGTGACATTCAAGATCTTTCAAGAATACCCACTACCTCTATCACTCTGCTCCACACTCTGACAAACTAGAAATCCCAGAGTGATGTGCCTGGAGCAGTCAGCCCCATGCCTAGCACCCTGCAAAAGTCCGTTATTTCTCTAGTGAATTATTGAATTCAGGGGCCATGGGTACTCATATCTCCAGCACCTAACAATGCCTGGCACACAGACAGAATTGCGTGTGGCTGCAGAATGATGTGTCCTGCAAAAGACATCCATGTCCTGATCCCTGGAACCCGGGAATAGACTATGTTACCTGTGAATAGAATGTTGCTTTCTTTTTGAGACAGAGTCTTGCTCTGTAGCCCAGGCTGGAGTATAGTGGCGTGATCTCAGCTCACTGCAAACTCTGCCTCCTGGGTTCAAGCAATTCTCCTGCCTCAGCCTCTCGAGTAGCTGAGATTACAGGTACCCACCACCACGCCTGGCTAATTTTTATATTTTTTTAGTGGAGATGGGGTTTCACCATGTTGACCAGGCTGGTCTTGAATGTCTGACCTCAGGTGATCTGCCCACCTTGGCCTCCCAAAGTGCTGGGATTACAGGCATGAGCCACTGCGCCCAGCCAGAATGTTACTCTTACCTGCCAAAAGGCATTGAGTTGCAGAAGAATTAAGGTTGACCTATTCAGCTGACCTAGAGATGGCAAAGTTATCCTGGACCTTCCTGGTGGGCCTAATGTGATCACAAGGGTCTTTATAAGTGGGAAGGGAGACAGAAGAAAGAGAGGCAGAGAGATGCAGTGTGAGGAGGACTCAGCCCAACAGTTGTTGGTTTGAAGTTGAAAGAAGGGGCCACAGGCCAAGGAAGACAGGGCTCTCAGAGCTGGAACACACAAGGGAACAGGTGCTCCCCGGAGCCTCCAGAAGGAACGCAGCCCTCCTGACCCCTTGCTTTTAGCCTGGTGAGACCCATTTCAGATCTCTGACCTCAGGAACTGGCAGATAATAAATTGTTGCTTTAAGCCTGTACGTTTCTGAAGATTTGTTCCAGCAGTGAGAGGAAACTTGTACACACAGCTCACTGAGTGGATGAGAGATGAGTGGATAAAGCTCCTGCTGCCCTCACACTTGTGGCTTCCGTATTACACATCATTCATTTTTGCTTCCCAACCCCCATGCCTTTTCTTCTGGATTTCCTCTGGAGAGCCACCTGCCTTCCTATCTAATCCAGGGGGCCCAAGGGAGGCTCACACGAGCCTGAGGGGCAGGCCCCAGTTCTGGTTTGTCCAGTCAGAGCACACGTTCCTCTGGCCAGGGATGGGTTCAGAAATGGACATATTATCAGAACCTGCCCAGCGACAGCCAGCCCTGGGACTTTCACTGCAACGCTTAGAAAAGTCGAGCTCACAGGTCTTTGTCTGTGGCAGGAAAGTGAAGGAGGAGGTGCTGAGCTGTCGAGTGAAGATGAGATGACAGATGATATGAAGACACAGGGACAGATGCTTAACTGTGCCACTTGAACTCCTAGATCCAGCCACGCCAGGGACACAGGCGAGCATGTTGTCTTTGGAGCTTAAGTTATTGTGTTAGGTTTCTGTCATTGCAATTTTTTTTAATGTAGTCTCACACCTCTAGAACCTTTGCTGAAGCCACTCTTTAACCTAGACAGTGTCCTCCCCACCCTCTAGAACTCAGCTAAACTCCTCCTGCACCTGAAAAGACTTCCCCAAACCCAGAGGATGCTCGTCTCCCTCCCAACACTCCCAGGGCAGGTGGCTCTGCAGTCACCGGGAAGGTGCTTGCCAATCCTCACATGGTGTTAAATCCGTGGACCACGGCTTGTCTTTACAACCCACTCCCTGCTGCCGGAAGCTGGCCTTGGACTTGCAGGGAGGCACGTGTCTGCTAAATGGAATTCTTTGTTGCAAGGAAACAGTCATGCACACATCAGTACCCATCTCACTGCCTGTGGGCTCCTGAGGAGCTGGCAAAGACTGGATGGCAGTTTCTGCCGTGAGCTGCTATTTCCCGGGCAGGGAAGTGAGTGACACTGAGAACGGGAGCCTTTGGCACCATGGGGTCGGCGAGAACAGCATTCTATCATGCACCACCAACCTTTGGAAATTGAAATTCTGATTCTTGAGGCACTACATAAAAGCCTACCTTGACACAAAACTAACTATGTGTGCCTCAAACAATTATGCAAAACAGAGCGCTTTCAACATAGAACAATAGGTATAGAGGAAACGGCACCGCAGATACTCTTGTAAACATGGTGAAGGCGCCACTCTGCTTAGGAGACATCCACAAAGACTTTGAGAAAGTGTACCACTGAGATTCAAATGGGAACTGGCCATTCGCCGTCATCGCAGAACACAGTGGGCCTCACGCATCCCACAAACACATCCTGGGTCAAGGCCACCATGTTTTCACATTCGTGAAACGTAACAGGTCTCATAGCAGCCTCTATACCTGATTTAAGTGATAAAAATAGGACACTACTCTTTCCACATAGATCTAATGGGCACCTCAAACTTAAGGTTCCCAAACAGAATCCTAGAACTCCTGGCCAAGCAGCTTTTTTTTTTTCCTTTGAGATGGGGTTTCGCTCTTTTGCCGAGGCTGGAGTGCAATGGCACAATCTCAGCTCACTGCAAACTCTGCCTCCCGGGTTCAAGCGATTCGCCTGCCTCAGCCTCACAAGTAGCTGAGATTACAGGCGTGTGCCACTACACCTGGCTAATTTTGTATTTTTAGTAGAGACAGGGTTTCTCCATTTTGGTCACGGTGATCTCGAACTCTCAACCTCAGGTGATCTGCCTGCCCTGGCCTCCCAAAGTGCTGGGATTATGGGCGTGAGCCACCGCGCCCAGCTGCCAAGCTGCTTTTCATCAAGTCTCGCTGCCACAGTTGGGCCTGCCCTCGGTTTACCTACCTGCTCAGGTCAAAGCAAGGAGTTGTCTTTGACACCTCTTTTTCCTCCACCCAACTTTGAACCCTCCCTCTTGTTGGGTCCCAGGTGCACCGAACGATGGGAGGCGGCAAATCCAGGCTTCTCTTTCTCCAACCTCAGCTTCTCCTCCCTCCACTCCACAGCTAATCCCAGCTGGGGCATCGCGTTCCTGCAGCATCGCAGCCACCTCTCCCGTTGTCCTGTTGCCTGGGTCCAACCGTAGTGTGCATTGGACCATAACGCATCTCTGCTTAACCCTTCTAGGAACTCCCACCTCGCCCAGAATCAAGCTCCATGTGCATCTCTACTAAAAATACAAAATTAGCCGGGTGTAGTGGCACATGCCTGTAATCCCAGCTACTCGTGAGGCTGAGGCAGGTGAATCGCTTGAACCCGGGAGGCAGAGGTTGCAGTGAGCCGAGATCACGCCATGGCATCCATGGCAAAGCTGGAGGTCCAGCAGCCGTTACGTACCATGGCCAGCCCAGCACCGGCCACCTGCCCCAGTCACCACACTCCAGCCACACTGTCCCTCTGGTGTCTGAAGATGAGGTCGAGCTGCCCACCCAGGCTAGTCTGGAGAGTCAAGCTCACCATAGGCAAACCTGGATCTCAACGGCCTAACAAGCTGAAGGTCCGGGTCTCCCTCACATGTGTTCAGTGAGAGCCAGGGGCCTCTTCTCCATCCTGCACTGTCAGCCTCTGAACATATTCTCCAGGGCCACAGACAGAGGGCAGAGGGACAGGCACGGCAGCCTGGAAGAGCTTGAGTCTGAGAGTGGCACCCATTGCATTTGCTCAGAGTCCACTAGCCAAATGTGGCACCTGAGCCCAAGCTCTAGGCTGTGCTTCCAGAAAAGGTCAACTACAGCAGGGGCGGGAGAACGTGCAGGCGTTGGCGGGGGCGGGAGAACGTGCGGGCGTTGGTGGGGGTGGGGACAGAGGAGACCGTTTCTAGATTATGCGGCCAGATGACTTGGAAACACAGAGCTGCATGTTGGTGGGGAGAGGGCCAAGCGAGAGTGTGCAGGAGGAACCCGGTGCTCGGGCCCCGAGAACAGGCAGCCTCTCCCCAGCGTCAGGAGGGCAGCTGGACTTGGCCGGAGACAGCCTCTGGCTCTGAGATAAGGGCAGGACCCCCACGGACAGATGTGAGCGCACTCGGAGAATGCCTTCAGTCATTAGGGACTACCAGGGCAAAAGTCATCTGCTCACCAAACACACTCATCAAGTAGCCCCGTGTCCCCAAGCCAGAAAGAGTTCTAGGCACCGAGGGTCAGAGAAGAGAGAAATCCCAAATCAGCAGTACACACTAGCTAACTTTGGATCTCTTTCTTGCACATTCTGGAAGCTCATATGGCTGTAAATAGCAAAAACTTTAAAAATAGGTATATCCCATGACTCGGCAATTCTACTTCTAGAAAATTATCAAGGATATGCCCAAGTACTTAGCTGTAGAAATACTAAGTGAAGTTTTATTTTTAACAGGAAAAAATAATCTAACTGTCCAACCACAGGAGATACGTTAAGGTCATTTAAGAACTTCTATAAAGTGGAATATTCTTCAGATTTAAAAATCGTATTTTGGAAGAATTGGAGACATGAAAACCTATTCATAATTTATATAATAATTTATAATCAAGTGAGAAGAAAACATATGGTAATACTATGAAAAAGCAAAGATTCCCATGAATGATTATTATGGTCACTTAAGATGATCTTGCTTTGTGCTAGGCACCATGCAAAACCCTGGATGCAGGTGATCACATTTAGCCCTTATCACAACCCTGCTGATGCTGTTGAACTCCCATTTCAAAGATGAGAAGACTGTCAGTTGGCCGGGCCAGTTCTTCTCCATTTTTGCTTCAGACCCACTTCTCTGGATGGGGTTATCCACCCTCCCTCCTTTCCTCTGACTCCTGGTTGGGATCAGCCCAGGGGAGGCCCTGGCAGGAGACAGAGACTGGCAAGGGAAGCTCAGGCTGTCTGCTCCACCTGCTCCCTCTCTGCTGGGCTGCAGCCCAGGACACAGACTGTGCTCCCCGTTACATCTGCAGCCAGGCAGGCTTCCTTCCTGGACATTGCTCTGGCCAGGCTCAGGTAACCCCTCCCCTCCCCTCCATTTACACTCTGGGCCAAGGGGGCAAAGGCTCCCACTTTTCCAGTCTATGAGTGCTGCACTACCGTTCCTTGGTTCCTTTAACTCTGCCTCTGATTTAATAAGAGGATCTTATCAAATCCTCTTCTGGCTGGGCGCAGTGGCTCATGCCTGTAATCCCAACACTTTGGGAAGCCAAGGCAGATGGATCACTTGGGGTCAGGAGTTCAAAACCAGCCTGGGCAACATAGTGAAACCTCATCTTTACTAATAAAAAATATATATATACAAAAATTAGCCAGACATGGTGATGCATGCCTGTAATCCCAGCTACTCAGGAGGCTGAGGCAGGAGAACTGCTTGAACCCGGGGGTTGGAGGTTACAGTGAGAGTGAGCCAAGACCACACCACTGCACTCCAGCCTGGACAACAGAGTGAGACTCCATCTCAAAACAGAAAAAAAAAAATCCTCTCCAATTACCTGTTTTTGAATGCTGCATCTCCTTCCTGCAGAACCTTCCATGACATGTGCCTATCTTCAGGCTCCTATAACAAAACACCATAGCCTGAGTGGCTCAAACAACACATATTTGTTTCTCATGGTTCTGGAGGCTGGGAGTCAGATGAAGAGGCCAGCAGGGGCAGGTTCTGGGGAGGGCTCCCGTCCTGGTCTCCTTACACAGCCGAGACAGCAGACAGAGCTCTAGTCTCTTTCTCTTCTTTTAAGGACACTAAGGGTCCTGCCCTCAAACCTCATCTAAACCTAACCGCCTCCCGAAGGCCCCACCTCATAATACCATTGCGATGGGGATTAGAGCTTCCACATAGGAATTTTGGAGCAACACAAACCTTCAGTTCATGTCAACATGGAAGAGGTTGGATTTGAACCTTGGTCTTCAAAGTCCACAGCAGGCACTCCTCACCTTGGTGGAGTCTCTGGGCTCCTTCTGGAAGCAGCAGCCTGTGGCTGTGAGCTTTGCGTATCACCCCTGACTGTGAGCAAGCAGATGTGTACGTCATTCCCCTGCTCTGAGCTCCCAGTTCCTCAAGTGGAACGAGGGTGTCGGAAGGGCTGAGATAACGGACATCAAGCATCAGCCTCCATAAATGTCGGATGTGCCATCATCTCTTCCGTCTCCTCAGTGTGACCACAGCAGACTGTTAGCAGGTCATTTCACAATTTTATTTTAAAACCTTCAATAAATCAGCATTTTCCAAACTGCACATAGAGATCGTTACAGACGACACAAAGTTGAATGAAATCCATGGTGTTGACAGACGGAATGTCCTAACAGTGGGATGACTGTCCAGTGTCCAGGACAGTGGGATGACTGGCCCTTTGCTCTGACAGGATCCTCAGTGAGGAAACCAAGGTCCCCTTGAGTGACATCACACTCCAGACACCACACTTCAGAGCAAAACACTTTCTGCATTTAACGAACAATCTAGCTGCAAGGTTAAGAGGCCATTAGTCATGGCCAGAGCGATCAGGGTTGGCTTCTTGGAAAACTGTGGGACTCTGGCAAAGCCTTTAATGGGACAAGAGAGTCAAGGGGGCTGGGAGGCCTCCCATAGGCTCTGAGGCTTGCACCTTTGCTCACACTGTCTGCTCCCATCCCCCATGCCTATCCTGCCAAAATGCTACACAGAAAGTGGCTGACATGCACGGTTTAAGGTGACGCCACTCTCAAGTCCTAAACCTCACCACCACCCCAACCAACTATGAACTCTTGAATTCCTGGTTTTGTTGGGGGTTTGTTTTTTTTGTTTTTGTTTTCTTGTTTTTTTGTTTTATGGAGACAGGGTCTCACTCTGTCACTCAGGCTGGAGTGCAGTGGCGTGATCAAGGCACACTGCAGCCTCCACCTCCCAGGCTCCAGCAATCCTCCCATCTCAGACTCCCAAATAGTTGGGACCACAGGCACTTGCCACCAAGCCCGACTAATTTTTGTATTTTTTGTAGACAGGGGGTTTCCATGTTGCCCAAGCTGGTCTTGAATTCCTGGGCTTAAGCAATCTGCCTGCCTTGGCCTCCCAAAGCGATAGGATTAATCCAAGAGGCCTTGAGCCACCGCACCGGGCCTCTTGGATTAATTTCATAACCTCCTAGAGCCTGCGGTCTTCTCTTGCAAAAGTGATAACAGTGCCTGCTTTTGCAGATTTACTGTGAAGATGAAATGAGATCCTGCACATAGAGTGCCTAGCACAGCACTGGACACACATCTTGTTACCAGGAGCCCTTGTCCCCTAATGATCTCCTTTCATGGGCCTCCCCTGAGCATTTGGCCACAGCCCTCACAGCCCCATCACCATTGGGCCCGAGTAGTTATACATTACTGTGTGCCCTCATCTCAGGGTGAGTCCAAGGGATCTGGCAGGAACCATGGAGAGGCCTGGGAGATATTCACAGAGAAGCCCAGGACTTTACAAGAGCTCCCATCCACTCCTGCACATTGGAGAGAGTCAGTGACAATGATGATAATGATGATGATAAAATATCAGCTAAAATTTACAGGGGACTTACTCCATGCATGCTCCATTGTAGATATGATTTCATTTAATCTTCAGACCCTCTGAGAGTGGCACTCTCACTCCTCCCATTTGAAGATAATAAAACAGATACCTACGGTTAATAAATAACTTGTCAAATGTTATGGACAGATGTCTTGTGATTCTTGGCATAAAATGTTCCATAATATTCCTTTTTGGTTCTTAAAGGTCTGTAAAATATGTAATGATGTCCCTGTTCTCATTCCTAATACTGATCATTTGTGTCCTCTGTCCTTCTTTTCAATCAGTCCGATTAGAAGTTTGTCAAATTTATTCATTTTTTCAAAGACCAAGCTTTTTGACTGTATTGATTTTTCTCTATTTTTCTGTTGTTAAATTTGTTAATTTCTGCCCTTGTCTCTATTATTTCCTTCTTTCTGGTTGTTTTGGAATTGATTGGCTCTTCTTTTCCTGTTGCTTAAGAAAAAAATTATATTCCTGATTTGAAATCTTTCTTGATTTTAAAAAAATTTAATGCTATAAGCTTTTCTCAACGTGTTCCTTCGGTTGTATCCCACAAGTTTTACGTCTCGTGTTTTCATTTTCATTCAGTGGAAAATAATTTCTCATGTCCTGTTCCTTCCTCTTTGACTCCTAGGTTATTTAGAGGGTTACCTTTTGGTTTCCAAATTTGGGTGAATTTTCCAAATATCTTCTGTTATAGATTTCTAATGGAATGTCTTTGTGGTCAAAGAATATAGTTTATATCATTTAAATTATTTTAAATATGATGAGGTACTGAAGTTTATTTTATGGCCAAGAATACAGTTTATCATGGCAAATGTGCTATGTGTACTTGGGGAAAAAATGTATATTCTACTGCTGTTGAATGGATTGTTCAATACATGTCAATTAAATCGAGCTGATAGTGCTGTTCTGGTCTTCTATACCTTTACTGATTTTGTGTTTACTCATTCTATCGATTACAGAGTGAAGAGTGTTATAGTCTCCAACTATAATTGTGGACTTGTCTATTTTCTTTTTGGTCCCAATCAGTTTTCACTTCACATATTTTTCAGCTCTTTAATTAGCTGCATACACAGTCCGGATTATATCTCTTGATCAGTTCACCTCTCTTCTTTATGTGAAACCTCTCTTTATCCCTGGTAACATTCTTTGTTCTGGAGTCTCTTCTGACTTATATAAACATGGCCACTCAAACTCACTCAAAGTGGTGTTTGCGTGGTACATTGTCTTCCATCTTTATAGCTTTACCCTGTCTATGTTTTCATCTTCAAAGTGGATTTTTTTGTCATGGTTTATTGCTGTGTCTTGCTTGTTTATACAATTTGATAATCTCTGCTTTTAAATTGTTTAAAAATACTTAGGATGCTTAGGACTCTTGCTTATGACACAATTATTAATATGATTATTTAAATCCACCACTTGCTAGTTATTTTCTTTTTTTTTTTTCCACCTATTTTTGGTTCCGCCTTCCCTCTTCTTCTGACTATTTGGGGGAAGTTTTGGGTGTTCTTTGTTATTTCATTTTTGTCTCCACTGCTGGCTTATTAGTTATGCTTCTTATAAACTGTGTTAAAGATTGCCTTGCTTTAAGAAGATTCAATAAATAGGAATCTAGATTTGTCAAAAAAGAAGTGGGAAGTGACTGTACTTATGAAAGAAGCCTCTATTTTGGGAAATGGATCTGCCAGGTGTTGCAGCTCTAATCACCTTTAGCAATGCATTTGACAGGATCCAATTTACACATAAAATTGACAACCAGCTTTCCAGCATGATGGTGGCACATCCACACCAGTGAACGGGCAGAGACAGAGTGAAGTTCCAGGGCTGGCCAAAGCCTAAGGAGTCAGGATCCCGCTCATGGCTGGCCTCACCAGCCCCCCTACAGAGACTTACCCGCACTGCTGGCTGAGCTGAATCCAGGAGGAATAGCCTCGACTTGAGGGGTCTATTTTCTGCCTCCCTCTGCTGCTACTTTTCCTGGGAGTCCTGTGACCACACAGGGAAACACCTAATTGACTCCATGTCCCCCAAAAAGCACCAGGACATCCATCATTGCCCTCCTGAGGGAAAACAATGGGTTCTGCTTCATTACACACCAGAATCTTTCAGGATGAATCTCGACAGTTCTATCCATTTCCAAATGTCACTTAGCCGAGCCCAGACTTGCGCAGTAACACGTGCATTGTCTGACAAGCTGAGCACTCAATAGGTGAATAAAATTCTCAAAGACATGGAAAAAGATCATTTCCTAACTTCCGATTAATTAGCAAAGGCAGGTTCTTTCTCCTTTGTCGTAGGATCACTGAGCAGCCATGAAACTGTACGGAAGCAGTTACAAATTAGCATCCTCACTTTAACCATGGAGGGCGCCATGGTTTGAATGTGTCCTCAAAAAAGCCTGTGCTGCAGACTTAACCCCCAGGGCTGTAGCACTGCAGTGTGAGGCCTGGCAAGAAGTGTTTAGGTCACAAGGGCTACATTCATGAACAGACTAATCCCAGTTATAAAAGGGCTTGAGGCTGTAAATTTAATCCCAATCTCTCTCTCTCTCTCTCTCTCTCTCTCTCTGCCTGTCTCTCTCTGTCTGTCTCTCTCTGTCTCTCTCTCTCTCTCCCTCCCTCCCCCTCCCTGCCTCTCTCTCTCTCTCTGCCTATCTCTCTCTGTCTCTCTCTCTCTCCCTCCCTCCCCCTCCCTGCCTCTCTCTCTCTCTCTCTGCCTCTCTCTGTCTCTCTCTCTGTCTCTGTCTCGCGTGATCTTTTGCCCTTCTGCCTCTCGTCATGGGATAAAGCAGCAAGAAGATGCTCACCAGATACAGGCCCCTCCACCTTGGACTTCTCAACCTGCAGACTGTAAGAAATAACAGCATGTTCTTTACAAATCACCCCATCTCAGGCATTCTGTTACAGCAGCAAAAAAACAGACTAGGACAGAGGGTATGGAGCATAAATAATCCACCGGAACAAAGTCTCATTAAGGAGATGATCCATCAATCAGAAAATCTCAAACCAAATGACAAGACTTCTCCAATGTTCCCCTTTTTAACTACACACTATTCTTCTGCCCAATATGCTGATAACACTCCAGTCTCAAATCTCTCAGCAATGATCTCATCACACACGTCTCTGAATCTAGCCCTCCACGGCCTTCCTGCCTGTTCTTTCAAGTTGGCTGAACTAAGAAAGTCCTCTTCCTATTCCTTGGGTCTTGGCAGAAGCCTTGAAACAAGTCAGACTATTGCGCTCCTAAATTAAAGTGAGAGCCAACGTTCATAACAGCTATTAGGGTTGGTCCGCATGACCAGGCACTGATCCTGTGAGACTCCGGGCCATTCAGGTGCTGTCTCTGAAATTTCACTTGAGGGCATAGTACCTGCTCTCCTAGCTACAGGATCAGAGACCCTGCTGGCCTGGATACTCAGAGCTTCCAGTCCTTCCCAAGCTTCATTTTCTGTCTCTATTTTGTTAGCCACATTGTTCTTCCAATAAATTCTCCTCTTGCTTGCATTAAACCTTAGTTCGTTTTTTTACATATATGTAAAACAGCAGTTGTTGCCTGAAAATAGGCGGCAGGTAACAGACCTTCAGGGGACAAGGAACACTTGAACCTGGCACCCGGCTGAGCTGGCAAGAGAACAACGAAGCTCATTCCTGCTCTGGGCTGGCCACGTGGCAGCCCGTGGTGCCAGATACCAGAATTGCTAATCAAGTTATCTTCAGTGTTCCCCTGAGGCCAAGTGCTCACTGGGGATAGGTGCCTGGCTTTGGAGAGGGACAGATGCTATAAAGGGAACATATGATGTCGGAAGCAGGGCTAGATGCTTCTGGGAGCACTGGCCAGCTTGAAGCAAGATCAGCTCAAATCCCCCAGTGCTCACCCAAAGGCATGAGCTGAGACCCAGAGCCCTCCCATGACCTGCTGAGAGAATCTCTTATCTCTGCTATCCACAGGGCTAAGATCAGCCAAAACTAAATTCCAAACTTGTTCTGGTTGCTGAATCCCAACAGCTTTTAAGCTCACTATGTCACCAGGTTGGAAAAAAACAGGATACTGACAATTGCAAAGAGGAAATTTGGAAAACCTGGGGGACCTGAACCTCCCCCACCACACTCCAAATCTGAGTCTTAATTTCAGTTTACACTAGGCTTCTTTGTTTCCTAGCTACATAAATCTGCCTGGAAAACTCAAGCACTCAGGGAATTCATTGGAAGGATATGAACGAAGTTCATAGACTCAAACAAAAGGTGAAGGAGCCATGAATGACCACCATGACCAGAGAGACCTGGGGAATTACAAAGCCGGCACAACTCATGTCTCCACAGGGTGAAGCGTCTCCAGCCACTTTTAACTTTTTGTCATTTTGCTCAGGATTCAAAGTCTGCAGAGGAAATGGTGTCTGATGGTTGTGCCTGGATGGCATGCCTTTCCCTGGGAGAAGAAGGCTCGGGCACCTTTCCCCAGTTCCCACCAGAGTCTATCACTGGAGATGATCAGATGACATCTCCACAGGAAAGTGGAGTGGACGTCACACACGGGACAAGCAAGCGAACATCCCCACCCTAACCGAGAACCTGGGCCTGGGTTCAGGGCCACTCTGCAGAATGAGGTTGCTCCCAGCTGTCAGAGCTCCGGCCGCATCTCACCAGGTTTGCCTTCTAGAGTAAAAAGGATAAGTGTGTCTGGTAAGTGTGCTGAACAAAGTCCAAGGCCATGATCAGAATTAAAGTGTAAAGGAAAAGTAGTTCCTTAATTTGCCAGTTGTTCTGGCTGCTGCTGCACCCAAAGCCACTAGCAGGCCAGAAGTGTGAGCTACACCGTTGGCGTCACATCACACCAGGGTGGCCGGCAAGGCAGTCCGTCCCACAGGTCAAGGCTGGGTCGCACTTGAGGTGGTTGTACATGGAGCCCAAAGGGAGGCTACAGCATGGTTTCCCCGGGGCTGAGGGAGTTCCTGGGGCTGATGACTTTCAGTGTTAAAACCAGGATAGGCTCTCGGGATGCAGAACCGTCCATTCTAAAATCAGGAAAGTTCTGGGCAAATCTGGGGCCACATTACCTGTTTACTCTAACCCAAGGGCACAGCTAAGACTTCGGTGTCTAACTTCAGGATTATCAAGGCTCCTCTGTAACCCAGGGTTCCCAGGAAGCCCCTACTGACCCATTCCCAGTGCTCTGGAACAGACTTGGCCTTGGAAAACTGCAGAAATCAAAATGTAATTTAAGACATTTAATATACAAGGCATTAAAAGACCAGCAAATTCCTTGAAATTCCTAAGCTCACACCATACCTTTTTAGAAAGAATCTGACATGGTGCCATAGGACTGCTAGCATATGATCCTGGTTTTCTTCTGACAAAATTTGTCTGCCTAGGTGCTTTCTAGGTCACTCAGTACCTGGAAGGCAGGCAATGGGCAGCTGTACACTTAGAACCCCCCAAGGACTGGGCAAATGACTGTTATTTACCATTCAGCAGAATAGCAGGGATTCATTTTACACTCCAAAAAATGATAATAAGAATAATTATAGCTTCATCAACGTTAACATTTAGGTATGAAATATTATGGTACCAATGTCTAATTTACATAGTAATTAGACATATTAATATATTTCCTTCTTCATTTCAAATCCATAATCTACACTAATTGCTTTTAATGTACTCATTTTGGATGGATGCTGATATTTGAGAGTGAACATTATAACTTACCCCATTAAACAGAAACCAATGGCAGCAAAACCGTCCCTAATGCAATTATACTTCTTGTCTATGTTGTTGCCAGCCAGCAGTACCGAGGAGACAAGGATGTATTCATTTGCAAATTACCCGATGAAAACTGGGTGATTAGGACTAGGAATTAACATTTCTCTCCCACACTGTAGCTTCACAGCTACCCCAGAGAGAGCAGTGGGCGAAGCTCCATCAATACTGAGAAAAGCTACTCAGGAAGCCAAGTGTGGGCGTCATTCTGACATGGCGGTGTTCTTCCCTGAGTCAACAGCAAACAAAGGGGCCGAAGCCCAGAATCTTCCTGATTGGTTTCACGAACCTGGGACTTGGGGCAGCTATCTAGTGAATGGGATGGACTCTCTCCAATCCATCATAATGAGAAAGAGCAGGGACCCTCTTAGGGGCGTACTGGTCCCTCCAAGCGTGACAATAAAGAAAAATCTTGAGTTCCTTCAGAGGAAATTCCAGGTACTTAGCTAGCCCTGAGAAGTAAATGAGCAGCATGATGTGCAAGAAGATAATAGCAGCTTAAAACAATACCCGAGGAAGTTAGAGCCACATAATGCATGGCTCTCTTTAGAAACTAAAGATAACTCTTTTACAGAAACCCGGACCCATACCAAATTAAAAATGCCACAGGCATGTGGACCTTGGATAAGGAAGAACTGGGGACTGAACTCTGATCGCAGCTCTTTGTTCTTGTTTTCTCCCTGAGGGGCCTGGAGACAGTCATGCCCATAGACTAGACCTTCATGTTCTTTTCTGCTGACCCCAAGTTTTTAGACAAAGCTTTGCTTCCTTAACCAATTGCAAATCAGAGAGTCTTTGAATCCACCTATGACCTGTATAAGACCCCGCTTTAAGATAACCCACCTTAGGCGGATTGCTTGAGTCAGAGTTCAAGACCAGCCTGGACAACAGGATGAAACCCCTTCTCTACAAAAAATGCAAAAAAATTAGTCAGGCATAGTGGTGCATTCCTGTAGTCCCAGTTACTCAGGAGGCTGACATCGGAGGATCCCTTGAACCCAGGAGGTGGAGGTTGCAGTGAGCTGAGATCGCACCCCTGCACTCCCACCTGGATAACAGAGCCAGACTCTGAAAAAAAAAAAATTATATATCCCTCACCTTTTTGGGCCAAACCAATGTATAATCTCTGTGTACTCATTTACAATGTTGCTCTTAATGTCTGTTTTCCTGAAATTTACCTCTGCCTTTAAAAACTCTTGCTTGTAAGCCATCAGGGAGTTGGGTCTCAAGTGTGAGCTGCCTGATTCTCCTTGCTTGGTGCCTGCAAATAAAAGCCCTGCTTTCTCTCGCTACAAACCTTGGTGTGGATATTTGGCATTCCTGCATCAGGCGAGCAGATCCAGGTTTGGTCTGGTAACAAGAACATTCCTTGTCACAGCAGAGGCTCAGACTCAGCATCTGCAGACCCCCAGACCCTGCTGCTCAGCCACTGCATACCTGCACCCATCCTCACCACTCCCCGTCTTTTCCACTGCCCCTGCCATGGCCAATCTTGGTGTCTCAGGGCCCAGCACCTGCTCAGTGCACAGTGAAAGGAAGGCCACTGCAGACCAGGACACAGGGCAGCCAAGGAGGCTTCCACCTCCTTCAACCTGAACAGCCTCAGTGGAAACACGTCTGGAAAAAGACATCGTCCTGTACCAAAGTATGTGGCCTCCATGACCTCCATGATCAGCCGAACTGTTTGTGTGAATAATGTCGGCCTGACCGCCTCTGTGAGCTGATCCTGCCCACGGCACAGGGATGAAGGGCCCAGCAGAGGAGAAAGCATTGTCTAGGGAAGTCCTGGGCTCAAGCCCTGGTCGCTGACCACTGCCTCTGGGCTAGTTCCTGTCCCTCTCTGAGGCTTGATTTACTCATCTGAAAAGGAGGTGTGTGGAACAAAAGCCCTCTAACATCCCTTCCAATTCCAACATTGGATCAAATATCAACTAACCTGTGCATTCTTCCCTGCAGCCCAGGGCCAGTGGCACCTCCCTCAGTAAGCTTTGAGCACACACCTTCAACAAATATCCAAGCTCTGTAAAATATTTCCTAGAGGTTTATTCTAAGACAATATGAGTGACTGTGGTCCAGGGAACACAGCCTCAAGAGGTCGTCAGAAAGTGCACCCAGGCGGTCAGGTTACATATTTTGTAATTTTAGGTTTTATACATTTTAGGGAGCAGAAGTTTCAGGCAAAGACGTAAATCAATATGATACAGACAGGAGACAGGGAAATACTGGGTAGAAGAGGGTGGCTCCCCAGCCAAGGCACCCTCAAGGCTGAAGACCCGCAGCCCTAAGTGAGGACAGGCATTACTGTTTCACACCCAAAGAGTTGTCTTTTGGCCCACCACGGCCCCCCATCCTGCACCCATAAAAATCCAAGACCTTAGCGGGCACACACACAAGCGGCTGAAGGTCAGAACCAGCAGACCAGTGACAACGGAACAACACAGCAGGGAAAGAGAGAAGAGGAGGGGCATCCGAATGTCGAGGGGAGTTCAGCTGGGGGCAGTCAGAGAAGAGTCCAGCCACAGGGTGGGCCGACTCCAGGGGAAGACCACCTTCCCACTCCATCCCCACCTTCCCACCCTATCCCTCTCCCTGAGAGCCACCTCCACCACTCAATAAAACCTTGCACTCATCCTTCAACCCCACGTGTGATCCGATTCTTCCCATATACTGGGCAAGGACTCAGGATACAGAAGGCTGTGACACGGCCCCCTGCCCTCATGATAAGGCGCAGAGTCTATTAAGCTGATTAACACAAGCCTCCTGCAGAGGATGAAGCTGAAAGAGCACACTGTAACACATGCCCACTTGGGCTTCGGGAGTCACAGACATCCACCCCTAGATAAGGCTGTGGGGCTGGAGCCCAAAAGTGCTCCCCACGGCCTCTGCACCTGCCCATCTACATGCTCCCCCTATGGGTTTGAGCAGCAGAGGCCACTGAAGGAGCAAGCCCACCACATTGCACATCCTCCAAGGCAGATAAAGGAATGCTCCTGTTTCAAATACATGGAAAGTATACATTGGTTCAGTTCAAAAAGGTGCAATATCTTGAAGTGGAGGCCTACCAGTTATAAGTGGATTCAGAGATTCTTTATCTGCAACTGGTTGTAATAGTTCGTTTTCATGCTGCTGATAAAGACGTACCTGAGACTGGGAACAAAAAGAGCTTTAATTGGACTTACAGTTCCACATGGCTACAGAGGCCTCAGAATCATTGTGGGAGTTGAAAGACTTTTTTTTTTTTTTTTTTTTTTTTGAGACAGAGTCTCACCCTGTCACCCCAGCTGGAGTGCAGTGGCGAAATCTTCCACAAGTTACTTCCTCCTTCCTTTGTTCTCCTCTGCCTTCGCCTCTTTTAAAAAGTTCTAAGTTGCTAGCCGATTGGGACAAATACAGCATGTGAGGTCCCGTTCCAGCCAATGGAATCCAGACACAGCAGTAGGGTGGGTGCGTCAGGTTGTAAATGACCCTGTCTCCTTTGTTCGGTGTACTCTCGTGGCAAAACTGCTGGCGAGTGTACCCTTTCTGCCGGAAGTAAAAATAGCCTTGCTGAGTACATTAAATTTATGTTCAAGTGCTATTTCTTTAAACACCGGGGAACAACCATTTCAAATATCTCTTAACCAAAACACTACATCAGAGTGACCCACATGGGTGTGCGACTTAACTCCTACCTAGCACAGCCTTGGATCTTATTAATAATTTGGTATCTTATTTTCACAAAGAGTGTGTTTTGTGAGCCTTATAATGTGTATTTTAACATTTATGCTGGCCCATTGTGCCTAGACTCCAAAAGAGAGGGAGTATAATAAGGCTTTTCCGACCTCCCTTCCCCTCATGGCCAAGAACTCAGATTTTCAGGTTTCTCTGGGGTCCCCTTGGCCAAGAGCAGGCGTCTGTTCAGTTGGCTGGGGGGCCCAAATTTTTATGATGCCCACAAAGAGATGTGCCTTAAGGGACCCATGCTGGCATGTGTTTCCTGCATTCCAAAAGCAGGGTCTGCGCTGCATTCCCTCTGCACCCAAGGGCCGCACAGCACAGACTGGCTAGGAGGAGGCAGCCATCATCTGCCTTATGGTGGAGAGGAGATCCACTGGAGGATTCCACTGATTCTCCAAGGCTCCCACACCATTGGATGTTTTATTAGTCTTAAACACCAAATGCTATGCTAATGAAACATCAGCATTCCAAATCTAACCTCTGATGTTAGGAAGATGCATTTCATTTTTCAATTAAAACCCGATTTCCAGTGTTCAGCCCCGTGCTGCATTAGCATCACCTCTTTAATTAATCTGGCATCTCTCAGCCAGAGGTTGCTAAATTGCCCAAGCAGAGATGGGAAAACTAACGGGAAGCCTGCTCCCAGCCCAAGGTGAGCAGGTCTCTCGAGCCCAGAAGATATTTGGTTATTTGAATAAGAAACCACTTATCTGACAACACTTAGCTTAAACAGCAATTAGTCAAGAAGGGAAGACAAAGCCATTTAGAGGGGGCCGGTTGGCAGGCCCCAGGCCAAGCACAGGGGAAGATCTTCAGAAACCAGCTACTTTGCACTTAAGCAGGAAGCTTTAATTAGTTCCTGGGGGATCCCGACCTCCCCTGTTTGCATTTCAGGAAGGTTTTATAAAAGCTTCTTATTTGCTCTCCTAGGGGTTTTGTTTTTGCTTTTGTTTTCGTTCCTTTTGTTCTTTAGAGCAACAGTTCTTCAAGGCCTAAGTCAAAGGAGACTTCTCTGGCTCCCTGCAAGCCAGGACCTGAGGCCCTCAGTGGTGGGCCTGGGCTTCAACTGGAGCATCTTGGCTTGACCTCCTGTCTCCCCAGTCCTGGAGGGATCTGGACAGGAGCCCAAGATGGCTGCAGACCAAAGAGCCTCCATCTTGAACAGGCCCCTTTTAGCTGCACCCCACACCCTACCGCCCTCCAAATGGAAGGCCACACTCTTACCCACTCTCAACTTGTTTTTTTAAAAAAAAAGCTTTGTCTCAGCAAGGCAACCAGATCACCTCTCATGAGGAAACTAGAGCACCCCAAGCAGTGCAAGTCAGTAAGGAGCCCTCAGACTCTCCCTGAAAAGTATCCGAGCCTGCTGTGGCTGGAGGTATCCGTGGCTGGATCGCTGATTAGGACTCAGTCGTTTGGATTCAGGGTTTACACTATTAGAGAGGAAAGTCAGGGTCTGACCTTGCACGGGATCTTGAGTGGGACTCAAGGGCACTCGCCCTGCTGCTCTCAGGGGGCCCAGGGTGGCACCACTGCCCCAGAGACACCTCTCTGAAAAAATGTGCTCAGTCCAGGCCACCATGGTGGCATCTGCTGAGCCCTCCTGAACGCAGTGCAGCTCCCTGCCATGGGACAAGGTGTTATTGATGACAGGTATCCAAGTTACCAATGGCAGATCTGTACGGGTCTGCAGCTACAATTCTTGTCCTCAGAAGAAAGAATTCCACTGAGGGGCATAAGACAGAAGAAGAGATGGAGGCAAACTTTACAGCAGGAGTGAATGTTTATTGAAAAGCTTTAGGGTGGAAAGAAAAGAAAGTAAAATATACTTGGAAGAGGGCCAGGCAGTCATCTTGGAGGACAAGTGCCCTGTTTGACGTTGGACCTTGGGTTTTCTATGTTGGCCTCTACCTCTGGCATCTTGCATCCTTTTTCCCTTGATTCGTCACTTGGGGTGAGCTGTGCACCTGCGCAGTGGCCTGCTAGCACTTGGGAGGGGAGCACGCACAGGGTGTTTACTGGAATTGTGCACCTGCTCACCTGAGGCCTTCTTCCCTTTACTGGTGGAATGTTGCTGGCTCTGACCTGCAGATCCTGGCCGAACGACAGATGAAAAAAATGCACTCTGACACAGGTATCCAGTGAAAGAGCAGGCTAGGGGACTGGGCTGCTCACAGAACGAGTTGTAGCAGCCGAGGCCCTGATAAGCCAGTGCTGCAGGCATTTATTCAGTACAGATTTAATGACAAAGCCTTTGAGTCAACACACTGGTGGGTAATTAACATGGGTCACCACCACCCCCACCCCACCCACCCCATCCCCCAAAGAGGACAGTCTGGCAACGATGATGAAAGGCCAGGTTCTGAGGCCTAAGTAAACTAACTTATCTAGATCATTTTCTTTACATCCCCTTGTTATCTGACCTTTGCTTTCAAGGCTCCAGATAAGAGAATCTGGCTGCCTTCAGCCAAATTATCTTTCAAAGCTTTTGCAAAGCCTCCTGGCCTTCCAAGAAGGTTTGCATCGTTTTTCTATAATTTCTCCCACCAACCTGGCCAACCTCCTACAGAATGTCCTCAGAAGATCATATGCCAGTTAAACTCTGCCATTTTGCCTCTCAATGTGCATGCCTGAGCTCACTCACCCAGCTCCCGAGATCTTACTGGGAAGCTGCTGATCACCTGTTTCAGGCGTTTCTATGTATTGGGAGACTGACTTTCCCTGGCACTGGCTGTGACCTACTACTGTTTTAGAGAGACAGTTAACAACCACCTAGTCATCACCTGACATTCCTGGTTGGGGAGCCCTCTCCTGCCCTGCTCGTGTCTGCCTGACTACCTCCTGTAACAAAGGGCGAACCAATGTCCCTGGAGACCTGAGTGCACCCAGTGTCAGCAAGCTTTGGACTCCATGGGAGTGGAGAGGAATGGGGACCTGTCACTCCTGCTTCCACTGGCCCAGTGGTTTTCCAGCTGGCTGCACATTAGAATCAGCTGGGGAGCTCTTCAGACTCCAGATGTGGGGTCCCCTCCTCAGAGGTTCTGATCTATTTGGTCTGCTATACAGGGCTGCAAAGTTCAGCAAAGACCCTGTGCCCACCCCAAGTGCCCAGGACCACAGCAATGCTGAGAACAGAGCAAGCCACAGAATCTCTTCACACCTGCCGGGAGGAGAGCAGATCCTATTGATTTGCTCCCACCACGACATATGACATGAGCCGATGCTAGACAGAAATGTTAGAGCTGGTGTGGGACTCCCCATGTTCCCTCCCTGCATCATGGCAAAACCTGAACTCTCGTGTGGAGACTACAACGTCCAAGGACAATGGAGCCTTGGCCATCCTGATTCCTTGAGTGACAACAGAGGAAAGAGCCACCTCCTGGCCTGCATGACACGGAAAGCGTGAACGGTAAACAAAGAGGCATTCACTGTTTCTACCCACTGAGAATCCAAGGCCGTTTGTTACCTCAGCATCATCTCGCCTGTCCTGATTTTTCTGACTTTTACAAGCCTGGCTACACAGACGTGCTTGGGAACAGCCTCCCCCAATGAGAGCTGGCCAGTCATTATTAAAACGACCTCAGCATTTCTGAGAAGTCTTGCTTGCCAATGGTCACAAATTGTTCCTGACTTCAAATATATCAAGCACTAGCAAAGGTAATCCCTTCCAGACTTCCAGGAGCTGCTGGCTTCAGGACCTCTCTTGAATTTTCCACCCATCCCACTTCCGGATGTGCATTTCAGCCTGCATTATTGGGGGCCTGGTGCCCTGACCTGCTGAAGACAGATCACAGAGCATCAAGCCATGTGTCTGACGTCACTGTTCCACAATCAACAGAGAACACATTTATAAACGTTAAATTGCCCCAGACTAAAGCATTTCTTGCCAAAGAGATACGGCATAATTAAACTGCAAACGATAGCAAAAACTAATTTTAACTGTCTTGTGAGGTGTTAGTTAAAAGCTTTCCCTGGCGTAGCTCACTTTTCTGGATGAAACTGACCTAAGTGCATTCATGAGTGGACATTTGGGGTTTTCCTAGTGGAGCAGACATAACAAACACCACTTTGGATTAGCAATTAACACAATGTAGAAGCCTGTTTGAATGTGGTGTTTATAGGTTCACTTTTTATTTACCTAGTCATAGAATGACTATTAAGTGCTCACTATGTGCCGGGCACATAGAAAACATGATCACAACCAGTCAGAGGCTAAATCTGAGTGGTGACAGTAAAGTGGTGAAAACAGCAGCCAGAGGTGCAGTGGAACCTGCTTTGAGGCGGGAGCGCTGGGCTTCAGTCCTGGTGCTCAGTCTTGAGATGCCCTGGCGAGTCCCTCCACCCAGAGCCGCCGTTGCCTCCTCTGTACCCGAGAAGTATACAGGTCTGGTGACGCCCAAGTTCCCTTGTATTCATTCATTCATCACACAGTGCTGGGAAGCTCTGACTGTGCCAGGAGCAGCTGTAGACTCTCCGGGTGTCAGTTACACACAAGAGACAGAATCCATGTCCTCGGGGATCCTGCCTGCGACACAGGAATGGACAACATCAAGAGAACTGAGTAGCAGAGGCAGCACATGAGGTCGTGGTGCATGCAAAGGAGAGAAAATGAAGCAGGCACAGGGGACGTGGAGGAGCGCAGGGAGGGAGGGGCATCGGGTGTGTCGGTCGGCGGGTGGCGGTTCCCTCTGGAACTCCTCTCTGAGGCTTGGCTCCACCCTGCCCGTGGTGCCTTGCCCAGTGCCCACTTCTCCATCCTCCTCTCCAGAACCTATGTAGAGCCTCGGCACAGTTCACCATTCCGTCCTCCGTGAAATGCCTTCCTCCTTTGGCTCCAGGACACCACTCCCTCCCGGTTCCCTCCTCCATTTCTAACTGCTTCTTGAAAGTGTCTTGCTAGGCCCTCCTCCCCTCCATGAGCCCTGCAGGCTGCAGATCCACAGGGCTCTGCCTCAGGCCACTCCTCCCTCGCTCCACTCACTAGGTCGTCTTGCCCAGGCTCTGACAGCTCCCACTCATAGCTCCAGCCAGGACTTTTCCCCTGAACTCCAGACCCACAGAGCCAATGGGGTCTGTGACATGTGTGTATTAAGCATGTCCTTTCTGATGTTTGACACCTAGGGCCTTGCTGACACTGGAAAGACAGCCCTTCCCAGGGCTGGCAAAGTCCTAGAGACAGTAAACTACTGGAGACACATCTTTCTTACAGAAACAACCACTCCAGAGTCCACACCCCCAACCACCTCCTCCATCAGACTCTCATACGCAAACAGCCCCTCCAGAGTCCACACCCCCAACCACCTCCTCCATCAGGCTCTCATACACTAACAACCCCTCCAGAGTCCACACCCCTACCACCTCCTCCAACAGGCTGTCACTCCCCAGGCCACTCTCACCTGCCCTACTCAATTCAGGGCCAGGTACCAGACAACCTGGGAAGTCCCTGTGCACCAGGGCCCACTGAAATTATTCACTCGGCCAATCCTAAGTCAGTTCACCCTGCCTCACCCATTCCTTCCCATGGACACCATGGTAAAGGTCCCTGCATCCATTTCCCCCTCACTCCGTCTGCCTCTGGACCAGCCCTAGGTGCTTCCCATAAGACATCCTGCAGCCTGGCGAGCCCCCTCCTTCCCTTGGGAACTGTGAGTAACAAACTGTCTTCCCAATGGCAGAGGCGCCTTCTGACCTCTTGGCTTCACCATAACAGAATAATAATAAAGCCTACATTTTAAAACCATCTGCACTGCATGTCAGGTCAACACCTTTATCGGTTATGTACTGCTTTATATCAGTTAAGTACTGCTGTTAGCATCTCTAGATGCTACCACCCCAAATGCCTGCACCAAAGTATCAATTATCAATGGCTAAAAAGGGTCAACTAAATCTCAAGGTCTAAGTTTTAAATGTCTTCTTTCAAATGCCATGCCAAATCTTAATGAAGTAAATAAGCCAATCTGCTATGATCCTGTGAGTCAGTAATTTGAGCTGGACTCAGCTGAATGGTACTTCTGTTGGGGTCATTCATGTAGAGGCCATCACCCAGAAGCTCAACTGAGGTTGGATAATGTAAGATGGCCTCAGTCACATGTGCACTTGGTCTTGGCTGTTGGCTGATGGATCTAGGGGACTCGGGACTGTTTGACTTTGCATCACATGGCCTCTGATCCTCCCATGGGTAGACCAGGCTTCCTCATGGTGGTCTTAGGGCAGTTTCTCAAGACAGTGAGAGCAGGAGCTGCGAAGTCTCTTGAGACTGAAGCTCAGAAGCTACACAACATCACTCCTGCATTTTATTGGCCAAAGCCATTTGCAAGGCCAGCCAGATTCAAGGGTTGGGGAATTAGACTCTACTTCTTGGTGAAAAGAGCCGCAAAGCCCCACGGTATGAACACGGGGAGGGGAAGCTTTGCTGCAGCCACAGCATCTGAGCACGTCCAACATGTCCTGACATGCCCAAAACCGAGCTCTGCCATTCGCCCCAGCCAGCTCCTCCTGCGGCCTTCTTCTCACCCCGGTAGCCCCATTCTTGCCATCGTTCAGGCCAAAAGCTTCAGTGGCACTCCTGACTTCTCTCTTCCACTCACAGCTTACTTCACTCTATAAGCAAACCCTGTAGGTTTCACCTTCAAACTCAACCCATAATGGAAACGTATCTCACTGTCACCATTCCAGCCCCCTTGGTCCAAGCCAACAATCTCCCCCACCAGGATGACTCTAGAGGTTCCTCTTCCGGAGTAAACGTCCTCTCTTCAGTGGCGATGCTGATGACAGAACTTATGGGGTTCTTATGAAAACCCATTGACGGGTTTTCATCTCATGTGACTCACTGCACCCATACCATCCTCCGTGGTTTCACACAATCCATCTCTAGATGCTAACACCCCAGATGCCTGTGCCAAATTATCAGTTATGAATGGCTAAAAAGGGGTCAACTAAATCTCAAGATCTAAGTTTTAAATGTCTTCTTTCAAGTTTGTGATTCCCAAAATGGTTTGATATTTTGCTCTCATCAGTTAAAAAATAAATGAGCACACTCTCCTAATGTATGTACACTTATTAATTATAAATATAAATGACCAAATTAATAAATAACGTATGTGCCGGATCTCACTGACGAACCCCTGCAGGCCTATATTCCCCAGCTCTTCTCTTTGGTTCAGTGCCGGTTCAGCATGGACCATATCAATAGCCCCCTTGCCTTCTGACTTCTACTGAGCAGAGTCCATGGGGAGCCCTGGCAGATGACCCAGGAAAGACTATGAGGCCAGGATGCTTACTTCCCAGCTCCTCCTGTAGGAATGCCTTGGCCTGGGTACATTCTCCATCTGACCCCAGCTCCTCTCTGCATAGCCCTGGAGTGCTGATGCCTATGCCCATGGTTTCCCTGGAACCTGATTTATCTTCTAAAGAAAGGATTTCTTCACAGCAGGGTCCCAGCAGGAAGCAGGTGGCACACACAACTAGAATAATTCAATAAGAGTTTGAAAAATTTGCTATCTATAAAGGTATGGGCAGGGGTGGGAGAGCCACAGGGATGTCACAGTGACTCAGGCTAGTCTAGGTCAGTCACTGCCCCTGAACCTCTGGGGAGAAGCAGGAGCCTCAGGTGGAGCAAATCAGCTCCCGCCCCAGCAGTCTCACCTGTGGTGGGGAGAGGAGCCAGCAGGTAACTGCCAATCCCTCCTGCTCCCCCCTCTTCCCAAATGCAGACCATGGTTCACCATTGTCAATCCCAGTGGGAAGCTCCACAGGTGAGACAGGGACAGGGAATGGAGGAGGTGGGGCAGGGATGTAGCTCCCACAGGCATGGTCGGGGAAATGCATCTGAAGACAAGAACGCTCAGCTCAGCACAATTTCTATGCAGCATTCCTGGGACCATCCGAATGCCGCGGGTGCCTCTTCTTTCCTGCCAGGACTCTGGCTGATAAAATATATTTTATGAATGTACAAGAAAGTATTGTGTCATTTCTTTAGATTAAAAATAAGTAGTCACAGATGTTCTGGTGTTTTCCACGTGCACACCGCCTGGGAGACCCCTTCAAGGAGTGCCTGCCAGGGTTGCAGCTCTTCTGAATCAGGAGCAGGGAAGACAGGTGAGGAGTTGAGTCCAGCTACCACCTGCTACCTGGAGGGCAGCCACTGGCCCAGTCACCAGGGTGCCTGTCCTAGCAGGCTTCTCTGCAGGTGGCTGAAAGGCTTGGAGCTTATCTGCCAAGCCACCTGGCTCTACAGTCAAATCTCTCCAGGGGAGAGAGTGCACAGTACAATTCTGGTGACCCCACCAGCTCTGGTTGGCCTTGTATACAGTGAAGGTGCCTCAGAGATAACTCAGGAGTCAGGCTCCAAGCCTCATCAGCATCCACAGACCTTGGATATCTGCCTGGGAAGAGAGATCTCCCCTGTGGTCGGTGCATAGCCAGCCGGGGAGGCGGCAGGCACAGGGGAAGGATAAAGGTCTCTCATGAGGGTGACAGGAACCCACCCTCCAACCTGAAGGGAAGCAGCCAGAGCCAGCCCTGTCACCTGATCTATGTCTGCTCCCACCCCAGGTGCAGTGGCTCACGGCTGTAATCCTAGTACTTTGGGAGGCCAAAGTGGGTGGATCACCAGGTCAGGAGTTCAAGACCAGCCTGGCCAATATGGTGAAACCCCATCTCTACTAAAAATACAAAAACTAGCCAACACGTGATGGTACACCCCTGTAGTCCCAGCTACTCAGAAGGCTGAGGCAGAAGAATTACTTGAACCCGGAAGGTGGAGGTTGCAGTGAGCCGAGATGGTGCTACTGCACTCCAGCCAGACTCCATCTCAAAAAAAAAAAAAAAAAGTGGGGAAGATTCCCGTGTACAGATGCCTACAGGCTGGATTGAAAACAACAGAATCTATTCTCTCACGGTCTGGAGACTAAAAGTCTGAAATCAAGATTTCTGCTTAGCTACGCACCCTCTGAAGGCATTGAAGGGAAGCTCCTTCCTTGTCTCTTAGCATCTAGTGGTAACAGCTGGCACTCCTTGGCTTGTGGCAGCATCACTCCAAATTCTGCCTCTGTCCTCCCTCCTCTTCCCTCTATGTCTGGGCCTCCACATGGCCTTCTCCTCTCTGCCTGGGTCTTTTCTCATAAGGACATGAATCATCTTAGATTAAGGGTCCACCCTACTCCATTATGACCTCATATTAGCTTACATGTCAATTACATCTGCAAAGATCCTGTTTCCAAATAAGGTCACATTCACGGTTCTTGGAGGCCAGGACTTCCACCTATCTTTTGAGGGGACACAAATTTAATCCACAATAGAGGGTTGCAGGGTGACAGTTGCCTCTTCTAAAACGAACATGAAGAATACAGTTTGGGTGCCACCAGTCACTGGGAGTGGTCTTTCACCTGTTCTCCTTCCTGTCCAGACCTCCACCCTGCGCCCCTAGAGAAAGTCTGGGAAGCCAGGCAAACTCTCATCCTGAAGGAGGCAAATTTAAGAGAATCTTTTTTCCAACAATGTTTTCTATTAAGACGAGGTATTAGAGGAAAAAAAATTGCCTAAAAGCCCTAAGAATCACTGTAAAAGCTTCAGAACAAAGCATTTAATTACTTTTGACACACTAATGGCAATTTTTATTTTTAAACAGTCTCTGCACTAATGTGACTTCTTCCTAAACACCCCTGGTAAAACTCTGCAAGAAGCATTTCTCTAAGGCAAACCATCAGAATCTGTGGCACCATCAGAATCTGTGACACCACCCGCAAAAGTCCCTCACTAACTCTGCACAAACGTGTGTAGGAAGCCACTTCAAATGCATGAAACCAGCAAATGACAAGTCACTTCCTCATGGAGGTCCAGCAAACGAATATATTAAAGATCTTCAGATCCTGACTTCTCTGAAATCTCTCAAATTTCTACTTTTTATGGAGAAATTGATAAATTCATCTCTGTGTTTTTATCCTACAAGTCAAAAGAAAATGAATGAGTTTTCTGAAGAGTTCAATTGAGTTTTGTATAAAGAGCATCAAAGTTCAATATCTTTTTTTTTTTTTTTTTTTTTTTTTTGAGACGGAGTCTTGCTCTGTCACCCAGGCTGGAGTGCAGTGGCCGGATCTCAGCTCACTGCAAGCTCCGCCTCCCGGGTTCACGCCATTCTCCTGCCTCAGCCTCCTGAGTAGCTGGGACTACAGGCGCCCGCCACCTCGCCCGGCTAGTTTTTCTGTATTTTTCAGTAGAGACGGGTTTCACCGTGTTAGCCGGGATCATCTCTCGATCTCCTGACCTCGTGATCCGCCCGTCTCGGCCTCCCAAAGTGCTGGGATTACAGGCTTGAGCCACCGCGCCCGGCCCAAAGTTCAATATCTTTATAGAAAAATGTCAACACCAATTTCCAGGAGAGGGAGGAGATATCAAAGTGTCAAAAAATATATAACTAAAAGTCCCATGATAAAAAGAGACATGGTGTAGACAAGGATACAAATGATAAGAATATTGAATTGTCTTCATTAAATATTCTCAGCAATTGTGTCAGAATGGATCTAAGGCCATCTTCCCACAGATTTGTTCCAGGCCCACACTCACTCAGCTTTTCAGGGGAATTAACCACAGGCTTTCACCAACATCAGAAGAAATCACAATACTCACAGACTCATAAAGCAGACCAGAAAAATCTTGCTAAGGTTATTTTTAGATATAAAAACATTTCACAGATATTTTTAAGTTGATGTGAATAATTTAAGATGCAGATATGATACATGAGTCAAATAATTTGGTTTTAAAAATACAACTAAAAATATCTAAAGCAGTGATTGCCAAATAAATCTGAAAACAAACACTGGAACAGAGCAAGATGGCAGCTCAAAAGGAGAGGAATGAAAAGAGGCAACGTCTATCAGACAGCTCGCTGGTAACAGAGAATGAGAGGCCAATTAGGGAGAGTAATACTGAGCTTGTGATATACTTGGAAATCAGACCATCGAAGTTAAAACAGCAATTAACGAAAGCACCCAGGAAGCGAGGAAACTGTACCTGACAGGGCCCAGTGAATAATTTAGAAGCAAGCAGGTCTCTACGATGCTGTTATATTGTAGAGATCAGTCACAGAAAGGCGCTCCCGCTGTCACATTTCAGCAAAATGAAACACCAGGAGATCATAAGAGAGGCTATGAGAGAGTGAAATCATTCATTGAGTGATGAAAGGCTAATATAAAACCTATTCATTCCGTTGTTTATCACATTTGACAAGAAATTGAACACCACGAAACTGAAATCGTCACAAAAGTAACACATTTCATTAGGGGAAAGCTTAAAGCTTCCATAGAACAACTCCTCTGCCCATTTTCAATTTCTTCTGAGATCTTTGTAGAAGTTATGGTGAATAGAGAAGGAAAGAATTTTGAATTTCAATGAATTACGAGATTCACGGGGATTTAAAATTTGCCAGTAAGTAGTCCTCTGCAATGAAAATTAAGCTTCGGAGGCCAGCACAAGAAACAACAAACCATCTGACACATCCAGCCCAGAGGAGGAAAGCGATAATGAGATACTTACCAAATTGCTTAGTTGCTGCCTGGGGGAGTCAAAAACTTTGCAAAGTAGAGGACATTGGGATAATGGGAAAAGGAGGGTCACCTCACATTTGCAAAAATCCTCATTGCCAAAGCCTCTGAGCAACTGTGCAGAGAAGTGAAAACCGATCTCATTCCAGGTCAGGAGAAAATAGTCTTTAATTGCCAGGGCATTAGACATGGAATCTCACCAAAATACATCTCTTAAGACAAAACCTGACTTTCAACTTAAATTGACTTTTATGAACTGCATTAAGTATCATGGATGTGAGAAGTCCCACAGCACACTAAGATGGAGCACCAGTTAAACTCAGAATGCCAGAATTCAGAAATCTGAATCATTAAAGTATTTTATGTAAAGTGTCATCTCTAGGAAATACAGAGAGGCAGAGGGGCTACAAGTTTATAGGAATTTGCTCCTAAATTGTATTTGTTTGGTCAGTCAACACTATTAGGACGAGAAAAACTGTACCCCAAACTTCTTGTGGGAAAAAAAAGAAGATTGCTAACTCCAGGAAGGTGCTTCATTTTTTTGGTTGGTTGGTAGGTTTATTTGTTGATTGGTTGGTTGGTGGGTCAGCTGGTTAGTTGGCTGGTTGGTTGGTTGGAGGTTGGTTAGTTGGTTGGTAGTTGGAAGCTTGGTCATTGGTTGCTAGATTGGTTAGTAGGTTAGTAGATTGGTTGGTTTGTTGGTAGGTTTATTGGTTGGTTTATTGGTTTGTTGGTTTGTTAGTTGGCAGATTGCTTGGCAGATTAGTTGATTAGTTGGTTAGTAGAATGATTGGTTGGTTGTTAGCTTAGTAGGTAGGTTGGTTGGTAGTTTGGTTGGTTGACTAGTAGGGTGGTTGTTAATTTGGTTGGTTTGTTGGTAGGTTGATTGGTTGGTTTGTTGGCTGGTACATTGCTGAATAGGTAGGTTGGTTGCTAGGTTAGCTGGTAGGTTGGTTGGTAGACTGGGCTGGGCTTGCCGGCAGGCCGGGCTGGCCGACTGGGCTGGACTGGGCCTGCTGGCTGACGGTTGCTGCAGTGACTGACTGGCAGGCCGACAGCCTGGCCGGGCTGGCTGGCTGGCAGACCGGGGCTGGCCTGCTGGCAGCCGGGCTGGGCTGGCTGACGCTTAGGCCTGGTCGGCTGGCCTGGCTGGCCGGGCAGACTGGCCGGGCAGGCTGCGGGCTGGCAGACCGCTGGCTTGCTGGCAGGCCGGGCTGGCTGGCCGACTGGCTCTGTTGGCCAAGGTGACTGGGTGCGCTTGGCAGGCTGGCTGGCCTGCTGGCCGGCAGACAGGCCGGCAGGCTGGCAGGCTGGCTGGGCTGACAGGCCGCAGGGCTGGTGCAGGTTGCCAGTTGACTGGAGATCAGCTAGCTGGCAGGCCGGGCTGGGCTGGCTGGCTGGCAGCTCAAGGCTGGCTGGTAGATTGTTTGGTTGATTGGTAGGTTGATTGACTGGTAAGTTGGTTGGTAGACTGGTTGGTTTGTTGGTAGGTTGGTTGGTTGGTTTGTTGGTTGGCTGATAGGTTGGTTAGTTGGTTGGTAGGTTGGTTGTTGCTTGGTTGGTAGGTCGGTTAGTTAGTTGGTTGGTAGAATGTTGGCTAGTTGGTAGGTTGGTAGGCAGGTTGATTTGTAGGTCGATTAGTTTATTCCAATTGTCTCTGTGTGGTGAATAATCTGTGTTGACTCAATCTAGGTTTGTTTTCAGATTGCTAGGAGTCTGGTAGGAGTGAGCCATCTCTTCTTCCCTCTCCCACAGGATGGCCATGCTTCTCTCTAATACCTGAACTTCTTGTCCCAGTATGTCAATTTTTCCTATTGTTGAGCTCAAATCAGAAGGTGCCTGACCTCCAGAGGACAAGATTCACCAGATTTTATTTTTATTTCAAGATATTCTTGGGCAGAGAGCGGCAGAAGCTGGCAGCTCCTACAGGGGTGTGAGGGTAAACCCCTCATAGAGTGAAGGATGGAGGGTTTCGTAGGTCCTGCCTGGAACAAGGGCCAGAGCCCATTCCCAGCAGGACATGAAGGGCATGAATCACTCCTCTCATTCATGAAAAACTGCTGAGGACCCCTCTGCTTGTGACTAGCAGAGTTAGAGGGGCAGTTTCACACTAAATACAAGGTCTGGAGAGGAAAGATCGGTTTCAGTAGAACTCCCTCCATTCCCTCAGGGTGTGGAGCAGTTCAAGCCCTGTGTGATACTAACTGTGTGACCGAGCCCAGGAAATCAGACAGGCAGGGGAAGCTTTACAACCAAAGTTCCCCAAGGAGACATTTGAGCACTAAGTTGCCTTTGCAGCAACAGGAGGGAGAAGCAGGGTCTTGTTCCCCAACCCAATCACCCTCAAGCAAATCCTGGACCCCTGGACTGCCTGGGGAAGGAGTTCACTCAAACTCACTCCCATGCCACTGTAGGCTCCACTGTTCTCTACCGAAATCTGTTATTCATAGGTACACACCAAAGGAAGAATTCTGCCCAGGAAACATTACTCAATGTTTTACTGTATTGGCAATTCCCAAAGTACATTCACATTTTAAAGGCTCTGAGAAGGCCTGCAGTCCACTTTCCTTCACTTATTTCAAGTGGAATCTGTTTTAAAGCATAATATGAGAAAAAAAAATACGAGGCCTTGTGCCTCTCATGTGTCAAAAAAATGAACCTTACTGAATTTACTTCCCTAAGTATTTTAATTCAACAACAGTAAAACTAACGTGGAGATAAGATATTCAATTTTGAAAAAGAAAACAAGCTAATACCCTTTTGTTTCTGTGGTTGTATTTTCACATGTCAGGCAGAGTCTAGCAGGCCACCTCCTGGAGCCCACCCTGGAGCCCAGAGCAGCTTTCCTGAGGTGGCAACCCAGAACCTGCTGGGAGTATCTGCAGTGTTTCCAGTTGACCAGCACCCTACAGCTACTTGGATCCTTTTCTGAAATTTCATGAATGCCATGTTTCAATTACCATTATTCATAATAGAAGTACGGTGGCATGCTTTTCTTTCAAAATCAATCAAGTTGTATGCGCAGCTGGGCAGCTCCTTCTGTGTTTGGATTTCTGCCTCTGTTTTACAAAAGCAGGTGCCCCTTTCTTGAAAATGAGGAGCATGGCTTCTCCTGCTGAGATGACCACACCTCCCCACACCCCTGTGTGGGCCACGCAGTGGCCTCTGATGCTGTGGTGGGGTGGCTGTGGCATCCTGCCCCTAGTGCAACCAGTGCCTCAGGATGCCCTGCACACTGACAGTCAGGGTGTGCACAGCACAGCACCCAGCGGGTTTTGCTGACACGGGATGGGAGCCGCGGTCCCCAATCCTGAGAGTTCACAGTAACAGAAACAAGATGACAGTCAGATAATCCACAATGCCAGGGGCTTTTGAGAGTAATGAATCCTTTTTGTCTTGGGATGGGTGACACTGGTGGCTCACTTCACAGGACAGAGAACTGAGTGCCTATGTCCTTCATTTGGGAAAGTTTAGCACCCATTGGTATAGGAGGCAAACCAGGCTTGGGAGACGTGTTCCGTGGCCACCAAGAAAGGTGGATGTTGGCTTGGGGTCAGTTCCACAGAAGGATGACAAGCTGGGCCTCTCTCTCTCCCACAGGCCACCTGAGAGCATGAGAAAGACCCCACAGCAGAGAGGGTTTCAGAACGGGAAGCCCCAGCATCCAAGGAGAGTGTGATACAGGACTCTGTGGCCACGGGAGGCCAGATGATGGCAGGAACTGAGGGCGGAGGGTGAATCCCCAAGGCTGAAAGGTTAAGACCCCTCTGAAGAAGAAGCCCCTGGGTCTATGGAGTGATCCAGAGCTATGCTGCTCTCTTCTGCTCCTGTTCCCCAGAAGCCTGGGTACCCCAAGGCCTGCTCCTGGGAAGAAATACATGTATCCTACAACCCCACCCCTGAGAGTAGGGCTGATACAATTCCAGGGTCCAGAGCTGGACTAGGAAACTGAAGGAGCTAAAGCTACAGGGTGCTCGCTGTGTGGGCTCCTGAGCACACAGACCCCAAAAATACGTTAGCTTCAGGACGAGCTACATACTTTGCAGATCCCAGTACAAAATGGAAATGCAAGCCTCCTTGTTCAAAATTATTACAGATTTCAAGATGGCAACACAGAGCATTAAATTGAGTGCCAGGACCCTTCTGCATCTGGGACCCGTGCAGCACACGCCCATAAAGCCGGCACTGCCCGGATCTGCCACAGCCCTGCCGGTGATGCTGGAGCAGAACCAGTATCAGAATAATTAGAAGAGACTAGAATAATCAATAAGCACCTAGCCCGAATCGGTTCATGACACCTCCTCTATCACAATGTCCAAGGTGAGGCAGCATCCAAGCCGGTGGGGGACACTGGGGACACTCACCCATCCCATTCATCTCTCCAGGTACACAGCAGACCACAGTTCCCATCCTCGCTTCAGCTGGACTGAGACCATGTAACCAGGCCAGTGGGATGGAATGAAGGCAGAAGTTACGTCCTGCCCAGCCAGAAACCATCCTACTCAATCTACCCTCCTCTGAGTGCTGACGAGAGTCTTCAAGGTGACCTTCAGCCCTTGGATGGTGGAGGCTTGGAAGGAAGCAGCCTGGGACCCCAGGCCCTCTTTGGGAGGAGGGCAGGATGTGCTCCCCAGCGTCCAGACACCTGGTTGGGGCTGTCTACTGGATTTTGCCCCAGACTGCCTATTCTGATTAATATGCTCATAAAGCGTGAGCAGCAGCAATCAGCTTGTCTTCCAGGATGGAGGGCTGAGGGTATGCAGAGAAGTTTCTGATCGTGTAGAGGCACCACCAGGACCCTCTGGGAGGAGCCTTCCCAGAGAAGGAGGCACAGCAGCACCACGATTAGCCTCCCCAAGCAGCATTGGGACTTCCCCCAGCGGCCCCTCCCCTACCCAGCCCTCCCCTCAGAGTCCCAGCAGGGACCCCACCCCTAGTCCTGCCTGGTGGCCTCCCAAAAAGCAGGTGTCCACCAGGGAGGCCCATCCATCTTGTGTCCTAGGAGCAGGGAGTCAAGGCTTCCACGCAACTTGGAGCAGAAGGATGACCCCCGAGGTTGGCTCCTCATCAGAAAGTGGAGATAACAATAATATCCAAGATAAGCCTTCGTGTTGCTGATGAAGTCAAGTGAGAAAACGTGCAGGATTCTCTGGGAATTGTATGCCACTGTCCCCTCAGCAATCATGAGAGAGACAGGATGGGCTGGGCCCCGGCCCGCAGTCCCTCTCTGCAGAGCTGCGGCTGTGCGGAAGCCAGTATCGTTTCCGGAAGGAGTCCTGCCCCTCTTCCCCACAGATCCCAGTACAGAGCTCTGCCCTGGGTGCTGTGGTCCCAGGGAGGGTGCGGGGCCTGTAGTAAACTGATAACGGCCCCTGAAGACATCAGGGTCTAACCCCTAGAACCTGTGAATATTCATTATTTGGTAGACGTTGCAGACATGGCTAAGCTGATGATCTCCAAGTGGGGAGATTTTCCTGGATTTTGTGGGTGAACCCTAAATGTCATGACAGTGTCCTTGTGAGAGAGGGAGATTTGATAGCACACGATGGAGGAAAAGGCGGTGTGACCTCTGAGGCAGAGATCAGAGTGATTCAGCCACAAGCCAGGGAACAGCAGCAGCCCCCAGAAGCTGGAAGAGGCAGGGAAGGATCCCCCACACCCAGAGTCTTCAGAGAGCCCCACAGCACCTTGACCTCAGCCTTCTGGCCTCCAGAGCTATGAGAGCACATTTCTGTTGTCCTAAGCCACCCAGGTTGCAACCCGGAGTCTCCAGGCGCCCCAGCAACACTTTGACCTCAGCCTTCTGGCCACAGAGAGTGCATTTCTGTTGTCCTAAGCCACCAGGTTGTTGTAATTTGCTGCTGCAGCCACAAGAAATGCATACAGGGCCTAAGCTCCGTCAGCTGAGGCCCTGCCTGCTTTCTTCAAAGTGAAACCAGGAGCATTTTATTCCTGTCTCATTCCAGGCTGGAAGAATGATGGGCTCACCCACCTAAGCCGGCATACTGCTCACAGAAAGGACCTGTTTGCACCAGGACAGGAGGAGGCCAAGGCTTAAGGAGAAGCCGAACCCAGAAGTGGAAAGGAGTCCTACAGAGACCCCAGAGCCCAGTATCCCGCAGCCTGCAGGCCCTGGCCAGGACACTGTCCTTGGACCCCTGTTGGGCTCTGAGGAGCCACCATTCATGGACTAGCACTCAGAGGACCTCAGCAGAGGACACAAGGGGTGACACCCTCTGCAGACACGCAGGTTCCTGTCCTAGAGAAGGACCTCACTGGGAATAGCTGCCCTCAGACACCTGCGCAGAAGCCAGGCAGGGAGCCTGGGATGGTGGCAGATGCTTCAGGAAGAGCGAGCCCAGCCTAGGAAGTGACAGCAGGATACGGATGTCACTGGGAAGCCACAGTGTGAGCTGAGGAGGGAAGGAGGGATGAAGGCGGCAGGAAGGGGAGCCAGGCAGTGTGAGGAGAGGGACGTGAGGAAATGAAATGCCTTCTGCTCACACAGAGAGAGCCGGCCACTAATGAGGAGGCGTGTGCTGCTTACTGAGCCTGGAAATGCCTAAATGTGAATTCTTCCTCTCCTGTTTCATTTCAGATGAAAACTGAGACTCTAGAAGTTTCCAGAATGGCCATCAGTAGGCTGTAACCCAGTTACCATGTCTATCTTGGGCAGAGTGGGAGGATACGTTTTAAATAAAAATAAAATCAACCCCTGTCTGGCCAGTGGGCTGTTAGGACGGTCCCGTGAGATACTGTCTATGAGCCACTGTCCTCCCTAGTGGTGGGTCTAGGCCTTGCGGGATGGGTGGGACGGGAACCATGACCTCTCTCCTCAGGGTGGGCCTGAGCAGGCTGCGCCCTCATGCAGAGTGAGAGCAGGGAGAAGTCAGGGCCTCCCGGGTCCAGAGACCCTGCCCGTGAGTCACACGCAGGCACATGGGCTTGCGGGGTCTTCAAAGAGCATCTCTCCAGGACACTCCCCACCCACAGACCACATCTGATTTGTCCCCCACTGTAACCTGAGTGCCTTGCACAGCATCTGGCACAGGGGGGGACTCAGGAACACCCACTGAAAGGTTGAATGGAGAGGGACAGAGAGCAAAAAGAAGAAAACGCAATACTTGGGTGATGTTCTTTATAAAAACACGCAGCAACCGTCCAGGCAGTGGGAGGACCAGGAGCAGGTGGCCTGTGCTGCACCGCCTCGCCCTGGCAGCCTGGGGTATCAGGTTATGGCAAAGAGCTGCCTGGCTCTCTCTGGGAGAAGCCCGAGTAACTGCCCCTCCAGGAGCCTCCCAGAGCACCCCTTCGGCACCGTGTGTGTCTGCTGAGAACAGTGAGAAGGCAGAACGGTGACTCCGACTCAGCCTGTTCATCGTGGCCTCCTTCACGAAAGGCAGAGTGGGTGCCACCAGCGCACTGTAATGCCCTATTCATAAAACACCCTAATGAGGAATAAGTGTTTACTCAATTCTGCTGCATGATGGGGAGCAATACAGAGCTATCTGCAGTTTGTGCGGTTGTTAATATTCATTGAAAAGGGACCGGGATGAGCTGCTCCAGTGAAGATAATTGTCAGTGGATCCCATAGAAGCAGAAATCGCCTCATTCCACTTTCCTTTCATCTTGAATGATGACAATGCCAGGAAATGCTTGTTTTGTGATTGTCTTCTATTGTCAGATTTAACTTGGAACACACAGATACAGAAATCATGTAATCTCAAGGACAGGCAAACAGTATTCAGATGACTTCAAATGCTAACTCAGGGTATGCATCCTCCAAGTCTCCCATGTGTCAATACTATGCAAATAAACAAGGAGCAGCAATCTTCTGGTGAATTGAATTAGCTGTCATCATCCCCCGCACAGCCATCCTTGGATGAGGAGGGCAGTGTAAGGAGTGTCTGCGCAGAGCTCACATATGATGTGTGTTAACTGGATGAGCTTCCTGTGGGTACCATTACAAACGACCACGAACCTCGTGGCCTCAAACCACAGAAATGTATTGTCTCACAGTTCTGGAGGCCAGAAGTCCACAACTGAGGTGTCAGCAGGGTTGGTTCCTTCCAGAGGCTCAGAGGGAGACCCACTCCATGCCTCTCTCCTGGCTTCCAGCAGCTGTCATCCACCCTTGTTGCTCGGCTGGTTGACTGGAGCTGCGCCACTGCAGTCTCTGCCTCTGTCTTCACATGTGGCTCACCTGGGTGTCCGTGTGTCCTTTCCTCTTAAGGACACCAGTCTTTGGACTTAGAGCCTGCCCTAAATCCAACAGGATCTCGTCTTGAGGCTGTTAGCTTAATTATCTCTGCAAAGACCCTGTTTCCAAATAAAGTCACATTGACATGTCCTGGGGGTTAGGACTTAGACATAGTTTGGGAGAACACTATTTAGCCAACTCTAACCTGCATTTATAAGAACATGCAGAGAAAGGTGAGGGTGGGCCACCCCGGACCTCTCGCCTTTAGGTACTGCTCACAGCACATGTCTTTGCTCCCACTGACCCAGCACCACACCTTCTGCCCCACCCTTGGCTTTGCATAAATGCATCTAGAACATCCGTTTTCCACTTTGATATGAACAAAGACTCAGAAGAAGAGACTTCTGGTGGGATGGGGGACTCAGAAGGAGGCCTCATAAAGAGCACCCAAAGGAACTGAGACAGAAGCCTGACTTAGCATCACTCCTGGGACAGGACAGAAGAGACGCGAGCTGTCACTTCTCCAGCAGGCCGTCACTTGTCACTTCCCTCTGCTGATCCAGGCTGCTCTGTCCTGGAGTGGTTCTGGAAGCCGGGAAGGTGGGAAAGAAGTAGAAAGGCTAAGCTGTGAGCTCTCAGCAGGATTCACAGGCTGTTCTTGGGCAAAACATCAGAGTGAACTAATATTCCCAACCAATGAGTCCCTCTCTAGGTATCTGAAGGAAATTGCGTAGCCAGGTGGTAAGAGATCCAGCCGGTAAGAGATGTTGCTGCCACTTTTAGCCTCTGCAGTGAAACTGAGAAACTTGACAAAAAGGGGTCCACGCCTATACGGGTGTTACCCAAACAAGAAACCATGAGAGTGACCTTGATATGGTTTGGCTGTGTCCCCATTCAAATCCCAACTTCAATTGTATCTCCCACAATTCCCACGTGTTATGGGAGGGATCCAGCGGGAGGTAATTGAATCATGGGAGCTGCTCTTTTCCGTGCTATTCTCGTGACAGTGAATAAGTCTCACAACATCTGATGGGTTTATCAAGGGTTTCTGCTTTTGCTTCTTCCTCAGTCTCTCTTGCTGCCACCATGTATGAAGTGCCTTTTGCCTTCCGCCATGATGAGATCTCCCCAGCCATGTGGAACCGTAAGTCGAATTAAACCTCCTTTTCTTCCCAGTCATTGGTTTGTCTTTATCAGCAACTTAAAAATGGACTAAAACGGACATGCTTCAAAATTTTTCACAAATCAGCTGGGGAAAACAGAGCAGAACTATGGGAGCACAACTTAATATACAGCCTAACAGAAAACAACTGCAGAAGCAGACTTTGTAAATAATTCTTTTAAAATACCTGCACAGCGCTATGATGATATATTTGAGAACCTGGATTTAAGAGACAATTTTCTAGGCAAATACAAATGACAAACTGACCTAAGAAGAAATAGAAAACTTAAACCACAGGTTCTCAAAGTTGACTGTGTATCAGAATCACCTGGAAGGCAGCGAGGCATAGTGGCTCATGCCTGTAATCCCAGTTCTTTGGGAGGCTGAGGCAGGTGGATCGCTTGAGGTCAGGAGTTCAAGACCAGCCTGGCCAACATGGTGAAACTCATCTCTACTAAAAATACAAAACTTAGCAGGGTGTGGTGGTGCATGTCCATAATCCCAGCTACTCGCATGGCTGAGGCATGAGAATCATATGAACCTGGGGGCAGAAGTCGCGGTGAGCCAAGATCTTGACACTGCACTTCAGGCCGGGCAACAGAGTAAGACTGTCTCAAAAAAAAAAAAAAAAAAAAAAGACCCAGAATGCTTATTAAAACACAGATGGCTAGGCCCAGCCTCAAAGTCTCTGATTTTGTTAGGTCTGCAGGCTGGGCAGCAGCAAAGAAGGTGGGGTTGCCAAGAATCTGAATGTCTAACAAGTTCCCAGGTGATGCTGGTATTACCGGTGCAGGGACCACACGTTGAGACCCAGGTGGAAAGCCCCATGAGAGCAAGGACCATATCTATGTAGGAAGCTTTTATTGCAATTGGTTGAATAAATGAATTCAATATTATAAAAATTAATACAATTCGCCACCATAATAAAGGAGAAAACTCATGTGTTCTAAAATCGTTAATGTCTGGAGGGCTTTTGTAGCTGCAGGAGAGTCACTCATACTCCTCCTATTGTAATTCTCAGTATATTGAACTTACTACCTCATAAACAAAACTTAGATAATAATTGCCTTAAACAATGTTTACAGAAGTAACTAATTCAATGCCTTAAAGAGTTTAAGCCACATCTGTGAATATAATGGCAGACACCGTGACTATTTTGAAGCTCTCGAATATGTGAATGGCAGAAAAGCATTCAAAAATGAAGTGATTATACAAGTTATTAAAATATTCACTCAATTCTAACTTCTAACAGCATGGATTTAATTTACTTTGTGATATACAGCCTGAAGCTTGGGGTTACAATAATCCTACAAGATATTTATTTCTCTACCTTCCTAGGATTAGGACCCAAAGGGAAAAAGAGTAAGAGCATTTCAGCCCAGCACGGGCTGCAGGTTCCAAACTATTGCTCAGCCGATTCCTGGTCATCATAGGGACCAGCTGTGCCTCCCAGGTGGGTAAAGTAGGATCTGATCCCAAGCTCAGCTTCGCTCTGCAGGACAAACTTCACTTTGGACATAAGTTATATTTTTCATGGCCAGACTTCTTGTGTATGTTTAAATTTTCCAAACCCTGATGTTCCTCTTTGAAAAGTGTGGGCTTGTAAATCGCACTTGGCGCTCATTATACAGTGAGTGGAAACTTAGCACGCTTCGTTGACATCTCATTCCAGGCAACAGGATCGTCTGGAGTTCTTCCTCCCAGTCAAGGGTCTCAGGTGAAAGTGAATTTGGCCAACGCTGTTGTCTGTAAGTGATCAGCTTCTGTGCTGTGTTGAATATGTCACTGTGGTTGCTCTCACCTAGCATTAGAGACGTGGTAAAGACAAACTCCTCCGAGGCTTTAATTTGTAATGATGTGCCATCCAGACCAAACCATTTTATGTTTCCCAGCGTTTCCCCTAGTCCTGTTGGAAAGTAGGCCATTTCCTGTGCTGTCCCTGTGCCTGAGGCCACCTTCCTCCTCTCTCCCCCTGTCTAAGCTCTGCGACCATCATTCTATAAGGACAGGGACAGGGACAGGGCCTACCTTGTTCATCATTCTCTTCCTGGGGTCTAGCCCAGTGCCCAGCATTTAGTAGACGCTATTAATAAATAAACATTTCTTGAATGAGTGAGCAAATGATTGCAGTATTTCCAAAGACCCACAGCAAAGGGCACCAGGTGCATGAAGCCTGCCCCAGGACTTCAGAGGACAGGAGCCTCTCCCCATCCTGAGTCCTGGGGGACATCTTGGTGTCCCTCATCCAGCACTCAGGACACCCTGTCTGGTGCTAGGTGTGGGCAGACCCCCTGAGATAGTCCCAACTGCCAGGGCAAAGAGTGCCTGTGTCCCTGTGGGTCCCCAGAATGAATGAAAACATTAGTGAAAGAAGGAAGCCATGAGAAGACTTTTTTACACAGTCCCCTCAATCAGAGAAAAATCACAAGGAGGCCAGATGGCAATAATGACCTGGGGACAAGGAAAGTCTCTCCAGGGTGCTAGGCTGCCAAACACCGTCCCCAACACTGAACCCAGGCCCTCCACGGCCTCGGCTCCCCCACAGGAGCAGGGCAGGCCCTGAATATTACTCCTAGGAGAGCAGTGGCCAGCAAGAACTCTGTAGGGTGCCCCTAGAAAGAAACTCGGAGCTCTCAGGATAGAGACTAAGGCTCCCCTTACAGACCAGACTTATAGACTAGTCCCTTTACAGGCTTTGGTCTCAATTTACATCTAGACCAAAAATCCCATTATCTTCTAATTAGCCTTAACACACTGTCCCTTAGACAACTCAACTCCTACACTGCCAAGTATTTAGTTACCAGGTGTAACAGTCAGGTATTGCTGTGGAACAACTCACTGCAAAATCTCAGAGGAACACAGCAGTAAGCACTGATTTCTCACTAACGAGTATGAGGGATGACTGGGGAAGCTCTGCTTGATGCTGGGTGTCAAGTTCGGGTTGCTCCATGTCTCATCTGCAGGGGCAGCTACCGGGACAAACTTCCCCAGGGGGAGAGCACAAGCCCACCATGTCCGTTAGAGGCCTGACTCAAATGGACACACCGCCACTTCCTCCCGCATTCCACAGGCCAAAGTTGGCCCCACAGCCAAGCCCAGCATAAAAGGCGGCCGAGAGGTGACCCTGGAGGTAGAGAGGAGAGGGCGCAAACATTGGCTGGACAGCGATGAACGTGCCCAACCTGCCAGCCCTGCCTGGGGCGTCACCATCCCTCCGAGCATTGGAGCTGTTCTTTCTCACAAGCCCAGCATCTGAAGCCTCTTTCATTATTTAAGTAAGCCAAACTATAACTTAATACTAATTTTTAAAAGACATAACATCAACAACGATTCTTTGCAGGTGAGCATCATTAAAAAGCACTGACTTTGGAGCTGGACAAGATGGGCTTGGACCCCAGCCCTAGGACTCACCAGCTGAGGTGTGCGGGCAGGGCCTGTGGCCTCCCTACACATCCATTTCAACGTCTTTAAAATGGGGATAACAACAGTCCTGACATCGCAGAGTTCTTGTGCAGGGAGTGCCCTTAGCCCAAGGCCTGCCTGCTAGGAAATTCGTCTCAGTGCTAGCTCTGCATCATGTCAGCAGCACTTCCGGACAGGACCTCACCTTGGCTGCAGACGGCACGCAATCTTGGTCTGGTAGAGACAGCCTCTGACTCCCCATGGCCTCCCAGCACCAAGGACACAGCCTGGCACCGCAGCAGCCCTGGAGGAGGAGACAGGCCTCCACTGGTTAATGTGACCCAGTGGCATCGCTCCCATGGCTGCCCATCGTAGCTGGCACTCTGAGCCTGGTCGCCCTGCACACTATGGTGCCGTGTCTACTGTTTACAGAATACCACCACCAGAGCGTGTGTTTACCAAGTCCTCTGCACCTGGCTCCAGCCCCAGACCTCCAGGGACCAGTCCTGTCCATGCAGCACTCAGAGGATCCTATGACGCTGGGGATACCAGGAACCTCTGGCTGAGTGAATATTCCCACTCTGGGAGGTCCCCTCATTTGGACTCTTCTGCTTCTTGCCTAATCATCATCTCAACTCTGGGTTAGACCCTTTGTGACAGAGCCTGTCTGTTCACTTACATCTCCAGTAGGAGTCGAAGAGAAGCCATGTGCATCTGTGGCTCAGACATTTCTGCAATGCCTGAGATAAATTACACAGGTAACGAGCTGGACTTGGGCCATGCTGGGCGGCTCACGCAGCACGGGGAAGAGGCTTTAGAGTGAGCAGCAGGTGTGTCTGTCCCCTGCAGCCATGCCAGGCTCCACGATGCCCCCACTAAACAATGTTCCATGCAGCCCCTGTCCTGACAGGCACCTTTCATTCCGGTCGCCCTAAGTACTGCTGAGAGTGATTATCTGGGCAGACCTCAAACATCTGCTTGGGGGGATCCAGCTTCCGTTTTCTGTCACAGTCGTGGTTGACCTGCTTCTGGTGAGAGTCTCTGAATATTCTAATCAGAAGGAGGGACTAGTCAGTTCAGGAGCCCTGATTTCATGAGCCTGGGAGAAGCGTGTTTTAGCAGAGACATGACAGTAAACTGGCTGATTTTAAATTATATTATGCCCCAAAGTCCCCTTAGCACAGACCACAGGCATTTCTGCAGCTCACAGGACAGTCTCGATTCCACCAGGCCCTCAGCCTTGCTACTCTCCCCACCTTAGCCCCTTAGCACCTTAGCAAACAAGAGCAGCTGCCACCCTGGCTGGGTTTTGGGGCGGGAGGCGGGCTGGTGCCTGTATCCCTGGGGCATGTAGGGGAGGCACATCACCTGTATTCAAACTCGGGCCAGCCGGGTGTCCCGGGAGCTAGACGGCATCAAGCTCCGTGTGACGATGACAAGTGGTAAATCCTGCATCCCACTGCCTGGCTCAGTCCCGGTCCCACTTTCAGGGGCTGCTGAGAGGAAGCACCTCAGGCTGAAACCATCCCTGCCCCATTGGGTGAGGACCCCCCTCGGAGGGGTCCCCCACAGGAGTAGCCAGCAAGACCCTGTTGGTTCTTAGGGCACTGCTGGCTCCTCCTGCAGGACCACAGATGAGGTTCTCTCCATGCCTATCCTCCACACACAAACGCGGATCCAGGATTCACCACCTGCCTGTCACAGAGAATTAGTGAGTGACTTGACAGCAGCTTTGCAGAAAGGCACCGTAAAAGGACCAAGAATTGCTCCTATTAATCAAACATAGACACCTCAAGGGGGACTGCTTTGCTTGCTGAACTATGAACAGCAGAGAACTTGCTCAACTTGTTTTTTCAAGAGTTTACACCAAGGACTGCACAAAGGACGAGGCGCATCCGCTCATTGTGAAGACGCTGGCAGAACCCAGGAATAAAGAGGGCTTCACCCGGAAACTGCTTTTCTTTTGGCATCTCTAAGCTGAGCAGGGACCATAAAAAAAAAGCCTCCCCAGAAATCCAGGCCAGCTCTTGCTGAAGAGGCCAACAGGGAAGAGGGCAGGTGTGTAAATCTGCATCAGGCTGCAAGAGCGAGACCACACGTCGGCCCCACAGGCTCCCGGAGCAGAGGTCTCCACGGCCAGAAATCTGGGTTGCTGTAATTTGCGTAAATGCATAAATTTGCATGCTATGTTCAGGTAGCCTTAGGCCAGGTAGGCTGTGTTACAATTATCATTTTTAGGGCAGCTCAGGATGACTGTGTCACAGCCAGTCTTGCTGGCTTGTGCCTGGTAAGTGTGGTCCATTCTGACAGCATGGAGCCACAGCAGAGCTGGCTTCCTGAGGGTCATGCTTGCCCATCCCCCACAAGCCAAGGGCTGGCCCTGCAGTCTCTGCTTCTGAGGGGCCAAAGAAGGATGCACAGCCACCCTGCTTCCTGCCAGGCCCCCTCCCCTGCCAGGGCTCTCCCTCCTCTCCACCTCTGCAGGGGGCTGTCTGCAGGCACCTATGTGCACCACTCTCCTCTCCACAGAGACAGAGGCTGAAGCAATCTTCCGGATGCAGCACGAGGTGGCCAAGTATGAAACCCATGGAAAGGTGTCTCCTGCCCCCATGAGTCATGTCCTCATCATCTCTGCATCCTGGGTCACAGCAAAGACCTGGGAAATTGTAGCATCGGACTCTGGTGGGCAGCCTGGCCCCTCCATGACAGCCCCAGGATCCTGGGTGGGTGTGGACAGCACTTCAGAACAGCTGCCAGGGGAGCCAGTTGATCCACATGTCTTATGGATGAGGGTGGTCACTCTAATGTATAGTCAGGAAACACAGTGGCTCCTCCTGTGCCATGCTCCACCCCATGAAGGCAACAGCAAGCCAGCCAGGGTGGGGATGGTGCCAGACCTTCCTTGCTGGGGCTGAGAGGGCAGCAGGAGGAAAGGGTTGCAGAAGACGAGACATGAGGTTGCCTGCATGCCCTGGCTAAGCTAGAACTGTGGTTCCTGTCCACAAAATAGAACCACAGAATCGTGACCAAGCCTCCTGCCATGTGTGCGTGTCTGGGGCTCAGCACTTAGTTGTACGAAGGAGATTCCCTCATGGCGTTTCCTGGGAGTCTCCCTCCCCACTCAGGGTCTGGGTGGGTCATAGGCACATGTTGAAGTGAGCCTTGATCCCCTCCTCTCCTTCCATCTATACCCAGGCTCTCCCACCCTCTTCTCCAATGGCCTGCTCCTGTGCAGGACACAGTCCTGTCTCATCTGCACGGTGGCCTCAGCCTCCAAAAGGGTCTTCCTGCCTCTCTATATCCTGTGCTGGCCATGCTCCACCCAGCAACCAGGATGGCGCTTTCAAACTCTCATCAAGACAATTCCCTCTTCAGCAGCCTCGCACAGGTCCCCTTTAGCAGAACAAATCCAAAGTCACCCATGGCCCTTGGACCTCTTTGCCCACCGCCCTCCCTCCTGCTCCCTCTTCCCCAGCCTCTGACCTCTTGCCATTCCCACAACATGCCAGAAACTAGGGACTTCGCAACGCAGTTCCATCTTCCAGGAATGCACTTTCCCCGGGTCACTGCACCTCCCACAGTCTTTGTCCAAAGGTCACCTTCTCCACAGGGCCTATCCTGAACGCAAGACTGCACACTGCGACTGGCACACTCCACACTGACCGTCTCCCTGACCCTGCTTTCCTTTTTCTTTCCCTTCTAGCAAGCACTGTAATTGATGTGCACCTTACGTATTTTTTATACATTTTTCTTGTCTTCCGTCTGTTCTCTACATGCTCCAAACCCCAACAGCAGGGCCCTGCACACAGTCACTGCCCATGCACGTCTGGTGAATGAGGTGCACAACATGAGGAATCGAAGATCAAATATGCTTTCTTGGGTGTTCGACCTTCTCCGGCGAAGCTGAGAAATGAGCATGCGAGAGCTGGCTTCGCTCTCCCGGGCACGAGTCGCCCAGACAGACAGGTAGATTTGCTAACGGATGTTTTCTGCTCTGGCTTTTACCCAATATTTAACCTTCAGACAAATGATCCACTCAAATCATTATCATACCAATTTCTAGCTAAAATAAGTTGGTTTTAAGGGGACTTTGAAGGCTCGATGCCTGTTTGCAAAGGCAGGCTGGCAGTGCTTTACTGAGACTTACACTCAGAGGCACCAGATCACGCCCAGCTCCAGATGACGCCTCCAGATGCCTTCAGCCCAACCCCACAGGGCAACTATGAACCCAACCTGTTCAAAACCCAACCAGAACGTCCCCGGCCCCCTCAGTGCCTCCTTCTTCTGAATCCCTGTCTCAGCCAACACTGTCCTTCGGGAACCACGCCGGGGCTTTCTGCATAGCCAGCCTCTGAGACCAAACGACCACCCCATCCTCCTCCTCTCTGGGAAGCGGCTTTGACTCTGGAGTTGGGCTTCAGCTTTTACTGGAAACAAAAGAAGGGAAGGAGAGGTCAAGAAACACAGACCCTGGCTACCAGCCTGAACCAGGGAAAGGAAAAGGGATAACAATGAGGAAACATAACTTCCCAAAAGCTTCCCGGCAATGCAAATCTGCACCAGGGCTTAGGGCTGCTGAACCAATTACTGCAAACTTGGGCCTTAAAACCACAGAAATTTATCCTCTCACAGTTCTGGAAGCTAGAAATCCAAAATCGATGTGTCAGTAAGACCATGCTCCCTCCAAAGGCTCTGGCAGAAACTTCCCACCGGCTTCTCCCGGGTTCTGGTGGCTGCTAGCGGCCCTCGGTGTTCCTTGGTGTGGGGCTGTCCCCTAATTCCTGTCTCCATTGTCACACGGCCTTTCCCTCTGTGTGTTTGTGTCTGTTTCCCCTTCTCTTCCCTTGTAAGGACTTGTCATTGGATTTAGAGCCTACGCTAATCCGGGATGGCTCATCTTGAGATCATAGCTTCAAGTATATCTGCAATTCAAATAAGGTCACATCCTGAGTTTCCAGGCAGATACACCTTTTTGGGGGCCACAACTAAAGGAGCAACAGGTCATCCTCTGGCCCCCAGAACTTTACATCCATCCCAGGTGTTAGCTGATGGCTGTCTTAGTCCCTTTAGTCCCAGAATGCCACTGACCAGGTAATTTATAAAGAATAAAAATTTAGGATGGGTGTGGTGTCTCATGCATGTAATCCCAGCACTTTGGGAGCCGTGGTGGGTAGATTGCTTGAGCTCAGGAGTTTGAGACCAGCCTGGGCAACATGGAAAAACCTTGTCTCCATAAAAATATTTAAAGAATTAACCAGGCACGGTGGCTTGCGCCTATTGTCCCAGCTACTCAGGAGGCTGAAGTGGGAGGATGGCTTGATCCTGAAAGGTCAGGGCTGCAGTCAGTCAAGATCACACCACTGCACTCCAGCCTCAGTGACAGAGCCAGGCCCTGTCTCAAAAATAATAGTAACAAGAATTTCTTTCCTCACAGTTCTGGAAGCTGGGAAGTCCAAGATCAAGGCACCTGCATCTGGCAAGGGTCTTCCTGCCACCTCGTCACATGGCAGAGGGCAGAGGGACAAGAGGAAGACAACCCTTCAGCCAAGCCTCTTTCTAAGGGTACTAATCCCACTCACAAGGGAAGACCTCATGGCCCAGTCACCTCTTAAAGGCCCCGCCTCCTAATACTATCCCATTGGCAATACCTGAATTTTAGAAGGGCTACATTCAAACCATAGCAGTGGCACAGCAACCTGCCCGAGAAATCCACTGTGGTCTTTGTCTACTCTGGGATCATCACAAAGAATGAGAGTGATTCCTCCCCCAGCCTTCCTGGTGGCCTTCCTAACGTCCACCACTCTCTAACCCTCCCCTTCTTGGGGCACAGCCTTAGGGTTTAATCTGTCCTTCCCCCAAAGCTAGCAGCAATCATGCATCTGGCTCTGGCTGATGAAATGTGAGCACACATGTCTCCTGTGTCACTTCTCAGCCAAAATGCTTCATGGCGAGCATTGACTGTGCCGGTACTCACTTCCCCAGTGGCTAAGTTGGGGACTCTGCAGATGGTAGAGCTTGGGTGCTAGGGAGAGCCCACCCCAGTGTCTGATGGAGAAGTAAGGGAAGTGAGGGAATAAAACGTTTATGGTTTTAAGCCACTAAAATTTGGGGTTGTTTATTACAACAGGCCTCACCTTCCCCTACAACAAGATAGGACCGAAGCTGTGTTGTCCTGGGCTGGCTTTCCTTCTCCCCATGCAAGAAGTAACAGGCTTTAAAAGAAGGCATTTATGTGGCCAACAAACATATGAAAAGAAGCTCATCATCACTGGTCATTAGAGAAATGCAAATCAAAACCACAATGAGATACCATCTCACGCCAGTTAGAATAGCGATCATTAAAAAATCAGGAAACAACAGATGCTGGCGAGGCTGTGGAGAAATAGGAGCGCTTTTACACTGTTGGTGGGAGTGTAAATTAGTTTAACCATTGTGGAAGACAGTGTGGCAATTCTTCAAGGATGTAGAACCAGAAATACCATTTGACCTAGCAATCCTGTTACTGGGTATATAGCCAAAGGATTATAAATCATTCTACTATAAAGACACATGCACACATATATTTATTACAGCACTATTTACAATAGCAAAGACTTGGAACCAACCCAAATGCCCATCAATGACAGACTGGATAAAGAAAATGTGGCTCATATATACCATGGAATACTATGCAGCCGTAAAAAATGAGTTCATGTTCTTCGCAGGGACACGGACGAAGCTGGTAACCATCATTCTCAGCAAACTTACGCAGGAAAAGAAAACCAAACACCAAATGCTCTCACTTATAACTGGGAGTTGAACAATGAGAACACATGGACACAGGGAAGGGAACACCACACACTGGGGCCTGTTGGGGGGTGGGGGGCAAGGGGAGGGAGAGCATTAGGACAAATACCTAACGCATGCAGGGCTTAAAACCTAGGTGACGGGTTGATGGGTGCAGCAAACCACCATGGCATGTGTATACTTATGTAACAAACCTGCACGTTCCGCACATGTATCCCAGAATGTAAAGTAAAAAAAATAAATAAATAAATTTTTTTAGAAAAAGAAGTAACCTTTTCTTCCCCAGTATCCAGGTATTTTTGGACACAAGAACCAATCTACACATATTTGTTTACTCACACATACAGTTAAGGGAATGTAAGTAGATGTGGATTATCACAGAATCCCTCAATATCTGAGGGCTGAGAAACCTTCAACATGAATGTCCTCATTGAGAAAAATATTTACATCTCCTTCATATCCTTGCTGCAAAATATTCACGATTTTTTTCCCAACTGCCATTAAATCCCACAGCAGAGATAAATCCAGGGGAAGCCCTCCCTCGCATCAGATGGGACCAGGATAACAGCAGAGCCTGTGGGGTCAGAAGTCCCAAGGCATTTATGGCCAGTAAGCTCTTTCCTTCTTCTCCTCCTATAGGGCTTCATTAGCTCCATCAGATTCAATTAACGACCAGATTTTCCAATGCCTCACCTCTGTCTCAGCCTCTTCCTGCCTGTCCAGATTGATCTGACAGTAAATCACATGTCATCGTTGCATGACTCCACAGCCATGAATGTGTTCTATTCATTGCCTCTGCCTTCTGACATCCAGACTATTAATTACAGAATGAAAGTTTGAAGGCCGGTCCCCGCCAACTGCACCACTTGGTGATAACGCTGGCGCCAGGCATGGAAGGAGTGTCTTTGTAAAGGGGAAGGCAGTTATTATACCTGTTTCATCGTAACACTGCTTTGTACTTACAAAGAACTTCACCGCACATTACGTTAGGCAGAATTCTACAGATGTGCCCTCCAGACTCCAGGGAGCACTCTCTTAGCCCTGCCACTGCATCTGCTTCCTAGAAATGCCATCACAAACTGCTGCACGCTGGAGGCCTGAAAACACAGACACTTATTCTCTCCCAGCTCCAGGGCCTAGAAGTCAAGACAGCTGTGGGCGGGGCCACACTCCCTCTGAAGGCTAAGCAATCACCCCCTACCCTCTTCCCAGCTTCTGCGGCTCCTGGCCATCCGTGCCTTCCTCCATCATTCCAGCCTCCGCTTCCGCCTTCACATTGCCACTTTCTCTGCATCTCTGTCTTTTCCTCTTCTTATGAGGGTCTCAGTCACTGGATTTAGGACCCACCTCATCTAGTAAGATGTCACTTCTTAACTAATCATTTCCACAGAGACCTGTGTCCAAATAACACCCCATGCTGAGGTTCCAGATGGCCATGAATTTGGGGGACACTATCCAACCCACTGTTCATATGAAGGGACTCTGCAGATGGAACCAGATCTGCTAATCAGCTGACTATAAAATAGGGGGATAACCGGGTGGACAAGGGTCATCACATGAACCCTTAAAGGTGGACAAGGGTCATCACGTGAGCCCTTAAAGGCAGACAAGGGACAGAAGAGCCACAGATTTGAGGGGGAAGGGTGGTCAGAGAGACTGGGAGCACCTGGCCTGCCCTGGAGAAGGAGCAAAGGGCCACCTGCCAAGGGCTGAGGCAGCCTGTAGCCCTGAGGACCTCCCCCCACTGACAGTCATGGGGACTGGAGGACATAGGGACCTCAGTCCTACAGCTGCGAGGAACTACATCCTGCCAGCTCCTGAGTGAGCTTGGGAGTAGATTCATCCCGAGCCTCTGGGAAGGAAGATGGCCCCGCAGCACATCAACTTCGTCCAGTGCCACACTAAGCCGAGAGCCAGCGAGCCACACCAGGCCCAAGCTTCTGACCCACAGACAGAGCAGGATAAGAAATGGTTATTGTTCGTTTAAAGATACTAAGTTTGCTAAGTCACCAGTAGAAAACTCTTACACATATCAAGTGAAAAAGCAAGATACCCAACCATTTATATAGTATAATCCCACTTATGAAAAATGGGATACCCATAAAAAGTTCTGGAAGAAAAAATTCCAAACTCCTAGCAGCGATTACCTCTCGTGGAAAAAGTAAAATTGGCAGGTTGGAGGAGGGGAGATGTTGAGGTGGGGAGGTGTATGTCCTTCTATAGTGGACATCCTTCTATACATCCTTCTGTATTGTTTGAAGGTTTAGAACAAGCATGTGTGTTGTATATGTAATTAATATGCTGTATATGTAATTAATTTTTGAATTTACCAAGCAATAACAAATTCTTAGGGATCCATAAGCCAGGTAGTATTACCACCCCTATTTAACAGATGGAAAAACTGAGGCACACAGTGATAAAGTGGCTTGCCCAGGGTCCATAGCAGGACTTAAACCTGAGCCCATGCTCCTGGGCACTGTGTCATGGTCCCTCTCTCCCCACACACTGCATTTCCCCTAAGGATATGCCGCTGCTCCTGGCAACTTGCTCACTGTCAAAGCAGGAGGCAGCCAGGGATGGCAGGTACCTTCTCCTCCTGCTGTACTTGCCTCTTGTCAAGAAGGAAAGCCTTCTCCAGAAGTCCCTAGAACAGCCTCACTTCACTGGGAGATCAAGGCCACCACCACCTGCCCCATAAATAAACCTGTAAGCAGGAAGAAGACGGAAGACACCTACCCTGGGAGGCCGCCATGGTGCTGGCCAGGGTCCGGAGAAGAGATGCTCTCCACTTACCTAAACACCAAGTAAGGCTCGTGAGGCTAAGGAAGGGGCTCAGGATCTATCCCCAGAATCCTCACTCCCACCCCCCATGCTGCCTGTCCCAGCCTCTGTACCCCCTCCCCTCAGGGGAGCAGAGACCACCCTCCCCAAGAAGCCCACCTAGGGCACCACCAAGTTGCTACTTGCCCAAGAGCACCTGGTTAATCAAACTTCTCAGAACCGGGCAACCCAAAAGCCCAGAAGGCTCCCAGGAAATCACTGGCCAGGTACCCCCAGATTCTGTCCACATCTGTGGCACATAGATCCCTGCCAGCCAGGCCCTGATGCCTGTCCCAGATGGCAGAGCAAGATTCTCATCTCAACATTGGCAACAGCCTCTTCGTTTCATTCCCAGGACCTGCCACTTTAGGAGGTGAAGGCAGAGGACCTGCTGTCCCTGAGCCACTCCCTGTGGGACACACAGCCCTCTCCCGGGACTAGACCTTGGAAGCATGTGCATGGCCACCTGCAGAGCTTGTTCATACACTCAGCACCCAGGATCCAAGAACTGTGCAGTTAACCCGGGGTGGTTTTGCATTCCTTTGAAGTAGGGAGAGCCACTCTGCAATGCCATTGGCAAGGCTCGGGGAGTGCAGCTGTGTGTGCTGAGCTCGTGGGAGCGCTGGAGCATGGCAGGCACATCTGACTCCCTGCTTGACACACAACAGGATTGCGTCTGTTTCACTTACTACTGTCATCGCTAATGATTTAGAGGCCACCCCTGGTGGCTGCTGCAGCCTGCACTGGTCTCTATGAGAACAGCCAAGAAACAGAGCTAGGGCCTGAGAATACACTTATCCAGAGACCAGTGACTGACAGAGGGCGGAAGACACCGACTCACACACACTTCCAGTGAATTCCCCTGACAGTGACGAGTTCATGTTATGAAGCTTGTTTCTACACACATTTTACATTTCCATATTTTTGTAAAGTTGAAACACTGAATCGGAGGCATAGATAAGGAAAGAAGACCAGGAAAACGGCCCAAAAGCCCATTCCCCACAGCAAGTGACTGGCTGGGCATCCACGTAATTTCGTCTTCTCTGGCACATTGTTAAAGCTATCCAATTTAGATAGAATTTAGAGCTGGGTATATTTCTTGCCATTTTTCTCTCCCTCCCTCTTTCCCTCCCTCTCTCTTCTCCTCCTCCTTGTTCTTTTTCTTCTTCTTCTCTCTCTGCAAACACGCAGCTTTACCGGGGGCAGTGGGGGGGGGGGGCAAGAGCCTAAATTGCCTCGCCGCTTTTACCTCCAGCGCTGAGCACGGGGCCTGGCAGACAGTCGATGCTGCAAAGGTAGTTTTAAAATAAGCAAATGAGACTACACTCAGAAGGCTCTGCGTGCAGATGGACAATGGGCTTTTCTTGGGGGAGGCTGGACATCAGTCTCTGTGAGGCCCAGGCAGTCCCAGCATCTGCTCGTGGCTCATCTCAGGCTGCAGGTGTGCACGGCTTCTCCAGGCAGCCCTCACCTTTGCTAAGGAGAGCTGCCTCACCAGGCCACCACCCTCCCCGGGGCAGCCACATCCAGGGCCTGACCGACACAGGTGAAAAACAGCCCAGCCTCATCCCAAGTCAGTGCCTCGGACGGCCATCCAGCACCACAGCTCAGCAGAGTCAACTGAGGCCTTCCTCAAGCTCCATTGCCACCCACCTCTCACACATCCCCTCCTGCTCCTTTCCCTCCCTTCCATGGACACAGACCCCAGGTGCCCCTTAACAAACTCCTGTCCATAACCTCCTGCAGAGTCCCCTTCCCAGGGACGCCCTCCGGGCTGGTGCAGGAGGGTCAGGCCTGCAGGAGAACGGCACCTGCTTCAGAACAGAGCGTCCGTCTGGCACATTCCTCCTGCGCGACTTCGGTACCAAAACATCCCGACACCCCCCCGGACAGCAGCAGAGGACGCAGGGCAGCCCCCAGATGAAGCTCCGGAGGGGTCAGCCTGCACTTTTGACCCAGACTAAGACCAGACACTGGGCAGAGAGAGAAAGCCCACGGGAAGCGTGCCAGCGGATCTGTGTGTTTAAGCGTGGGTACAGGCGGCAACAGCTATATCAACAGAGAGCTGTTTTTCTGAGCCCAGGTCCTGGACAAGGTGACTGCAAAAGCAGATGCCTCTAGGACCTGGTCTTTGATGTCCACAAGCCAAGCCGAGCACATGCAGCCTGGCTGTCAGTCCACAGAGAGGTGGGCACTGGCTGAGCCTCTGTACTCGGGTCTCCTACCTCCCTGTCCTCATGGGCATCTGTAGTGCAGATCAGCCCCATTCTGCTGGGGGTGAGGGTGTCACCTGCTCAGGCTGGCAGAGAAAAGCAACTCGGAGGGCCCTTCCTTCCCACTGCAAAATCCACGAGACTGGCTCAAACAAAGAAATCAAGTCTCATGGGGGAAGAGAACTCCTGACCAACGAAGCTACCCCGAGGTCACATGCCAAAAACCTCCATGAGAGAGAGAGAGAGCGCAAGCAGCCCTTCCACCAGCCCCACGATGGCAGTTAGTGCACTATGTAAAGAGGATCCTTTTCCTGCCCACACAGCCCTCGTGGACCTTCACCGACCGTGCGGTGCATGGCAGGCTGGAAGCTGGTCGGGGCAGGAGGCCCCACTCCCGGAGCCAGCCCAGCACCCGTCACTATAAACCTTCAAGGAGAAGCACAGCCTTGGATTCAAGGCCTCTAGGTTCCAACAGCCCTGGCTGGGGACCTGGGGCAGTCACGTCACAGCTCAGCTCAGGGGCCAGAGAACATGCATGAAGAAAAAGCTCAGGGAGCCGGCAAGAATGCCACGGGCTCCCCTGCATCACCAGTACCTCTGAATTCGCAAGGGCCACGGGCTGAGTTTCCACTTCAGCCTCATCTTCAGCTGAGGTAAAGACAAAGACAGAATCCTGTGCCACAACTCTGGGAAAAGTGCCCACACTTGCGCAAAGCTCACTGCGCCTTGTCTCCACGTGGCCTCGGGTTCGTTCCAGGTGAGTTTGGTTTTAAACTCTAAGGGATGGGCCGTGTTGAGCAGAGGAGGTTTATCTAAAAACAGGCATATTGTTCGGTCAAGCTACGTGGACCGCGGTGCGTCTGATGGGAGAGTCTTCCGGGAACCACGGCCGCTGGGGCTCTCCACTAAGTTTTGGTTTCTAGATGGAAATGCAGTGCACTGAATGGGTAGAACAAATGGGTATGTCTCGGTCGGCAGCCGGAACACACTGGGCGGGCAGGGTGCTTGGAGACAGAAGTGGTTAAGACAGAGGCCGTTCTGTTTCTGCCCAGTGTGACCGCCGGGGAAGGATTCAGCTGAAGAGGGCTGGGAGGAGTTTGGCCCAGATGCTGAGACCACACAGGAGGACTGAAGGATGAGAGGGATGCTCCGACCTGTGAGCCTGGAGCACCCCGAGCACCGCCGGCCTGTCCCTCCCTGGGCCGCAGCTGCCATGCCTGAGGCCCTCGCGGCCCGCCCTCCTTTCCCACTTGGGCAGAGCGCTGGTGGAGTGAGCCATCCTGCTCCCGGGAAGACCCAGACATCCAGAGGAGGCGGAACAGGGGCCAACCCTTTAAAACCAAAACCCCATAAAATCAGAAATAAAATAAGCTTTCACTTCAAAAAGCCAAGAGCTAAAACTGAGATGGGAGGGGCCTCCTCTGTCCCTGGGAGGTTTCTCAGTGGGAGTGTCCTGGTTTCCCCCTCGGTGTCTGCCACGATGAAAAGCAGGGGACCAGGAGCTCTCAGAAAGCCCAGGAGTCAGGGCCTGAGGACAGCAAAGAACAGGCAGGGTCCGCCCCGAAAGGTGCAGGGAGGTGTGGCTGACTGCTACTGTTACTACGTGAGACCATCACCACAGCAGTTACTACTGTTAGTGCCCGAGACCGTCACCAGCAGCAGCAGTTACTACTGTTACTGCTTGAAACCATCATTACAGCAGTTACTACTGTTACTACTTGAGACCGAAGGGAGGAACATAGAAATAACAAAAAACAAAAACTGTTTTAAGGAAAGGCTAGCGTGGGGAAGAAGAGAGCTCCCTGCTTCTAGTGAGCAGAGGCAGCCACCCGACTTTCTCCAGCCCTTCATATTTATTGGGTAACAAGAGCAGGGAGGAGGAGGTAATGATTGGTCAGCTGCTCAACTGATCGCAGGTTCATATTGTTACTGACAGGCTGTTACTGACAGGCTTCAATTATGCCTAATCATAAGAAACATCTGTGCGGCCTCCAACAAGGAGGGGCCCAGAGGGCCGAGAGCAGGGTGACCTCCAGCAGCGGGGGCCACGACAGCTGGACCTAAGCACACGGAAAACGTGAGTGGATTCCGAAACTGGCTGACTCAGTGCCGCGGGAGCCTTGGTGATTCCCTGAGCCTTGCTCTCACGACGCCACTTCTTTATTTTCAGAAGAGAAGGTGCCATCTCGAGATGTGGCCTCAGCTGAGCACAGCTCCGGAGGGCCACCTGTGGCTCCATCCCAGACAGAACAGCCTCGCCAGGCCCGCCAGGGCGCCAGGACTGCAGTACAAGGAGAGGAAGCGCATCCCACCTCCAACCGCTCCACGGCTGCGGCTCCTGCCTCTGAAGGGAGGAAAGGCTTCTCTCAGGAGGAGACTGCACAGATTTGCAGAGCACCTTGAGAGCCACCTTGGCTTTGGAGAGAACAGCCAGCTGTGGGGCAGAGCCCAGAGACATGACTCGGAGAGAGAGTGACTCAAGTATTTAAAAAAAAAAAAAAAAACACTTCAGCTGAATTCAGTTTATCAGAGTTTAATTGAGCAAAGAACGATTCTCAGTCAGGCCACCTCCCGAGCCAGAGCAGGCTCAGAGACGCCAGTGTAGCCGCATGGTGGAAGATTTATGGACAGAAAAAGAGAAGTGATGTACAGAAAATGGAAGTGAGATACAGAAAGAGCTGGACTGGTTACAGCTCAGCATTTACTATATCTGAACACAATTTGGACAGTCAGCCACCTTTGATTGGCCGAAACTTGGTGATTGGCACAAGAGTAGGATGCAGTGTTTACAACTCTGTTGAGGTTATAGTTCCCAATGTACAGAGAAACCTTTAGACCAAACTTAAAATATGTGAGGAGGCAGCTTTAGGCTAACCTTGATTTCACACAGGAAAGAGCTAAACCTGTCTGGGGAGGGGCTGGAACCAGCGAGCTGGGAGCCAGCTGCGCAGCGGCCAGCACTCTTAAGAGGGACATACAGGCTTCCATTGCTCAAGGAGCTGGCTGAGGCCCTGCAGTGGCCCTACGGTGGCCCCTTCAGCCCACATGGCCTCCCACTCCATGCTGGGGGAGCCAAGGAGAGGAACAGCAGGCCAGGCGTCCAGCCCAGGACAATGCACCGCATCCAGGTGACATGGAACTCACTCAGCAAAAGTGCAGCCGGCTTTTCCTGTAAAGGGCCAGGTGGTGAGTCGTGTCTGCTTTACAGCCCCTGGGGTATCTGCTGCAGCTCTTCAACTCCGGCATTACCAAAGCAGCCGTGGACCACCCGGAAACAAAGCGGTGCCACTGTGCACCAATCATCTTTTTTTTTCAATGTAAAAACAGGCGTTGAGCCAGAATTTGACCTGTGACCTGGTTTGCTGACTATGCTTTAGAAAGACTGGGAAGGATGGTGATGGTGGGTTTTGACCACAGAGATATGGGGGTGTGTGTGTGTGTGTTTGTCCGTGTACGTGTCTATATGTGTACTGGGAGTGGGGATGCCCGTTGATGTTGTTATCGGGGGGTCCTTGTTCTTAGAGCTCCCAAGATGGTGGTAGCCACTGGTTCTCTGACCTGGGGTTCTTGGCCTCACCGATTCCAAGGAATGGAATCTTGGGCCATGCGGTGAGTGTTATAGCTCTATTAGAAGCCGTGGGTCACGGAAGAGAACCATGGAACCCAGCGCCTATGTACAGCTCGATTAGGACAAACCCCGGCACTTAGCCGTGCAGGAACAACGGCGAGCCTCTAGCCCGATCAGGAGCGGGAACGGGCGCCTCGCTGGATCAGGAGCACAGCGGTCACCCTGCCGGATCTGGAGGGATGGAAGTCAGCGGCGGGTCTGCAACAGCAGCACACAGCAGTGGTGGACGGCGAGCAAAAGCTCAGCTCGAGCTGTAACAAACATGGACCAGAAGAGTGTGCAGTTGCAAGATTTAACAGAGTGAAAACAGAGCTCCCATACAAAGGGAGGGGACCCAAAGGGGGTTGCTGTTGCCGGCTCGAATGCCTAGGTTTCTACCCCAATCATCGTCCCTCCTGCTGTGCTCTCAGGCAATAGATGATTAGCTACTTCTTTACCTCCTGTTTTTGCCTAATTAGCATTTTAGTGAGCTCTCTTTACTACCTGATTGGTCACGTGTGAGCTAAGTTGCAAGCCCCGTGTTTAAAGGTGGATGTGGTCACCTTCCCAGCTAAGCTTAGGGATTCTTAGTCGGCCCAGGAAATCCAGCTAGTCCTGTCTCTGTTTCATTTGAAACTTAAAGAACAGGGTCTCCCAGGCGATGTCTGGGTTACAAAAGCAGGCTGTGCACAGTGGCTCATGCCTATAATCCCAGCACTTTGGGAGGCCAAGGCAGGAGAATCCCTTGAGCCCAGGAGTTCAAGACAGCCTGGGCAACATAGTAAGACCTTGTCTCTACAAAAAAATAAAATTAGCCAGGCATGGTGGCTTGCACCTGTAGTCCCAGCTATGCAAGAGGCTGAGGCAGGAAGATCTCTTGAGCATGGGAGGCAGAGGTCGCAGTAAGCCAAAATCGTGCCACTGTACTCCAGCCTAGGCGACAGAGTGAGACCCCGTCTCAAAAAATTAAAGCAGAGCATAAACCTTCCGAGAAATGAAGATTCCTCCAAATCATCTCCTTTAAGGTCTCATTTAGAAAATATTCTTTGAAGGGGAACAACAAACACAGTGGCCTATTTGAGAGTGGAGGGTGGGAGGAGGGTGAAGAGCAGAAAAAAATAACTGTTGGGTACTTTGCTTAGTATCTGGATGGTGAAACAATCTGCACAACAAGCACCCATGACAAGGGGTTTACCTGTATAACAAACCTGCACATGTACACTTGAGCTTAAAATAAAAGTTAAAAATGGTCAAAACAAAACAAAACAAAAAAAAGAAAATGTTCTTTGAGTGCTTTCGATTTTCATTTGTTTGTTCTGTTTTTCATGGCTAAGTGTGTGAAGCATGAATTCAAACATTTCTTGACGATGCATCTGGAGGCCTGCAGTGAGGCAGCGAGCAGAGGCCCAGGTCCTGGCCTTTAGACACGGCATCTCAGGGCCTGACTCTAACGCAGAACAAGATAGGAGCAAGCTGAAACTCCTGTGCTGCTGAGGTACATCTCAGCGGAGCGGCATTCCCCGCGGGTGCTTGAGCCGGTCACTTCTGGCCACGGCATGGCCAGCAGCTATGAGAGCACAGCCCTGATTAGGGTTCAGCCACTTTGCCCAAAACTGCCTGTCTATAAAAAATAGATGTGGTCTTTGCCCCCATTTCCTGGCACAAAGCTTCAGTCCCTGCTGGGATTTCTAGAGCCTGGGTCTGTCTCTGATGCTAATGAATCCTGGACAGGAGGAACGGACAGCTTCAGGGTGGGGCTGCTCTGCAGAAAGTCACCCACAGGCCTAGAGAGCTGCAGCGTTCAGCCTCCTGGCCTGCGGGGAAGGAAGGGATGCTGGGGATCGAGTTGCATCACGTGGCCGTGACTTAGTTGTGTCTCTGTAACGGAACCCCTATAAAACTCCGGACAACAAGGCTGGGGACACTTCCTGACTGGTGAAGGTGTAGATGCACCAGGAGGGCAACACCCACCACTGCAGCACAGAGCCTCCAGACCTTCCCCGGGCACCTCCTCTGTGCCCTTTGTAATGAAGTGGTCATTGTCGTGTGGTACTTTCCTGAGTCTCCTGAGTCATTCTAATGAATTATCAAAGTGGAGGTGGGGTTTGGGGACTCTCCAATTTGTAACCAAGTTGGACAGAAGTGCGGGAAGGCTGAGATCCCGTTTGTAGCTGGCATCTGAAATGAGAGCAGTCTCACAGGACCTTGCTCTTTAGCCTGTGGGGTCTGCGCTAGCTCCCATGTTTAGTGTCAGAGTCCAGTTGAATAGCAGGACCCCCAGTTGGTGCTGGCGAAGGCACGGTGGGCAAGCAGAACCCCCCATCTCTCACTGCTCCTCACGTTCAGTCTCCAGCCACTCTCCTGAGAGATGGATGCTTCACCCAGGGTCCAGGTCTCATCCTTCAAGCCGACTTTTAGAACCTGCCACAAAATCAGATTCTTTGAAGGTTTCTACCTTCCAGCATCAAGGATCCAAAGGCTCATTTCAGTGATAAGTGAAATGCAGGATCAAAGCTTCATTTCAATGATCAAAGGATAATAGAGCAAAGGAGACATGATTCCATTGTCAAAGTGATAAAAGACATTAATAATAGATCTGTGAGACAGCAGCAAGGAGGTGGGGAAGTGCCCAATGGGGGACTGCCATGCTTTCCACTCAAGCCCACAAGGTTTTCCAGTAGTTATTCCTGGAATTTGTTAATTAAAACTAATTAGTTCTATCAACCCAGAGGAGGCCATGCCTCAAAATTCTCCGTGTTAGCCTAAGGGCTAGAAAGCTCACAATGTTAATTATGGACTCCACCTCTGTGGGAAGAGAGATTACAGGATTTCTGAAGGAGCAGTCAAAATGCACTTGCAGGAAGCTGGGATGAAACATGACCACAGAACCACCGTCACCGCCCTGCCACCCATGGGCAAATCGCTTAGCCCTCTTTGAAAAAGATGCAAACCCAGGAAAACGTTGATTCCCAAAAAACAGCACCAAGGTCCTCCAAGTTGCCTATTAATTATCAGGTTGTCCATCAGCACCCCCAGGATGGAGGAGCAGGGAATGAACAGCCACAGAACTGGGACAGGTCACCTGTGGTGGCTCTGAGCCCAACATCGCCTCTCATTTTCCACTGTAAGTTATTATCCATGTCATCGATTTTACAGGTTGTTAAATACTCAATTAGTCTAAATAATACACATTTCACTGTATACCAAGTCGCATATTAACAACCAACCTTCATTAATATTAATTAAAACAAATATAGGGCAAGAGGTCTTCAGTCATCTGAAACTTAAACTCTTCAGATAATGAAATGGTTTCTCCCAAATCCTAGAACGGTTGCAGAAGCGAAATTGTGACCACACAATGCAATTTCTCATAGAACATGAAAACCTATATCTCCAGGATTTCTGTAAACCTACTGATTGTAAATAATAATAATAATAGAGCTGCAGACTCAAAAAAAAAAGAAGTAGAACATCAGATCTGCTTTTTTTTTTTGTTTGTATGTTTGTTTGTTTTTTGAGATGGAGTCTCGCACTGTCTCCCGGGCTGGAGTGCAGTGGCGTGATCTCGGCTCATTGCAACCTCTGCCTCCCAGGTTCAAGTGATTCTCCTGCCTCAGCCTCCCAAGTAGCTGGGACTACAGGCACCTGCCACCAAGCCCAGCTAATTTTTTCTATTTTTTGTAGAGACAGGGTTTCACTATGTTGGCCAGGCTGGTCTCAAACTCCTGACCTCGTGATCCGCCTGCCTTGGCCTCCCAAAGTGCTGGGATTACAGGCGTGAGCCACCGCACCCGGTCCGGATCCATTTTTAAAGTTTATGGTATTATTTAATGAAAATAATGATGTGATCACAGGAGCCCCAGATCAATGATCATTTGCACCTAACTCTTTGTTTGTTTCTGAGTAAAATAAAAACACCCAGGCCATATCTTTTCTAAAAATGTTTTAATCATAAATTAATCTTCAATTGAAAAAAAAAGGGATTTTAAAACACTTTTTTTTTTTTCCTTTTTGAGACAGGGTCTTGCTTTGTCACCCAGGCTGGAATGCAGAGGCACTATCTCAGCTCCCTGCAACCTCGACCTCCCGGACCCAAGTGATTCTCCCACCTCGGCCTCCTGAGTAGCTGGATCTACAGACACACACTACCATGCTCAGTTAATTTTTGTATTTTTGTAGAGACGAGGTTTTGCCATGTTGGCCAGGTTGGTCTTGAACTCCTAGGCTCAAGTGATCCACCCACCTCAGCCTCCCAGAGTGCTGGGATTACAGGCATGAGCCACTGCCCCCAGGGCAATTTTGAAATACTTTTAAGAGCTTCCCCTACTGGCATAATAAAACTTTTTTTTTTTTTTTTTTTTTTTTTTTTACAGGAAAACACTACATCTTTATTTTTTAGATCAAAGTATTAACCTTAAATACATTTTGTTTTTATTCTGCCATTAGGCTCAAGGAAAGTAAATAAACCAGGTTGGTGAGTTACTCACAAGAGCCACTACTCAAAGCTGATCTCCACTGGCCGCAGTGGGACAGCCTCCTAATGATGGGAAAGGGCAGGTTTCCAAACAGAAAACGCGAGGGACTGCAGGCAATGGCCAGGCCGGAGGGGACCGGCAGAGACAGCCACACAAAGCCAAGGCAGGGGCCTGACGCCTGGGCCGCCTCAGCTCAGAGAGGCTGCCTCCAAGCCAGCAAGCAGGATCTGTGATGGATCGAGAGCAACCAAGACCCTTGTCCAAGGTGCCCCGGCAAACGCGTTTTATCTTCCCCTAACTGGGCAGCCTTGGAAGGAGGGGTGGGCTCATTCTAGTGCTCAGCCCTCCTGCAGAACTCAGTTCCTTCCCTTCCCATTCGAACCACTGGCTGAACATTGTTCCACCGTCAGATGATCGGCACCAGGCTCCTGCCTGGGACACTTATTTCCATTACTGAGTTTCACTCTTCAGCTGAAGACCCTGCTACATTTTCTCTGCCTGCGATGAGCCCCACAAAGGGACCTCGGGCAAGTCCAGAATGTGGCAGAGAAATGATGTGAATGAACTCTGCAACCAGTGACCACCATATATGCCCCCGGGCCCTCTGCTCCCCCAGACTGCTGCTCTAGGGTAGTCAGGCAGAGGCTCTGTAGGGTGGTGCCAGAACCCAGGAAAGCACAAAGCAACCTGGGCTGGGGATGCCTTTCTTTGCCTGGAAGAGGACAGCCGCCTATGGATTTAAAGTCTGCACCGAGCAAAGCAACAGGCTCTCTGCAGACCCTGCAGAGGCCACTCTCTTAGCACAGACCACACTCACACACCCTGGCTCTTGGGCTTTCGGCAGCAGGCCCGGCCCTGCATACCAGCTGGCAGAACGCGTGCCCTGCTTTACACACACAGGCACACATGCAGGTTCAGGCAAGTGCACACGTAGAAGCCACAGGTCCAATCTCAATGGATCCCAGTGGGAGGCCTTTCTCAGTTCCCAGACCACAACTGGAAGAGACCAGACAAACTAGAACAGACCACGGTGGAGGGCCTGGGGCTCTCAGCAATCTAGGCCTCCTGCCCCAGTGGTCCTGGTTGAGGGAACATACGTGGGTTAACCAATGGGAGACAATGATCATCAGCACCTCCATTCGTCAGAACAGGCAGGCAGAGAGCAGAGGGGAGTTGGTTTTAATACCAGTAACTCACAAATGGTGATCAGAAAAGATCTAAGATCTTTTCTGCCACCCCCGCCCCCTGTAGCCATGACTGCCACCCACCCACAGTGACCCTTCCAAAACGCGGCATTTGCTCCGGTCCAGGGCACCTGTCTCTACCCCAGAAGGAAGTCCACTGCATGGCAAACAAGCCCTCATGGGCTCTGGCTCACCTGCAGCTTCCCTACCCTCATCTCTGCCCCCACCCCGTGTGGCCTGATCTGTAGCCCTGCAGCTTCCCCAACACAGCAAGTGGCCTGTATGTTGTGGGTCCTGCTCAGCCACAGTCCAGGCCTCCTCTCTGCGGAGCCTTCATCCATCAGACTGTTTGGATGCTTTACTTGCTGTGAGCTCCTCACGGGTGAGAATCACTCCTCCTTCAATGTGTCTTCCCAGCACCCAGTCCAGATGTTCACACCAAGTAAACACAGGCGAATCATTCACTGGAACGGAAGGGTAGGGTTTGGCAGCTATTAAACAGAGGACAAGCACGTCCCATGCCAGTGAGGCCCCAAATTCAGGGAGACCCCAAAGCCAGGCTCTGCACCAAATGGGCCCCTTTCTCAGCACCTGTGTAGGGACTCCTAACAGAACAACCTCCAACAGAAGGAACGGACCGAGTTCAGCTGCCCCAGTATCCACCGCTTATGCTCACAGGCTAAACGCCGGGCGCCATGTCATATTTTCCACAAATGTGTTCAAAGTCTTCATTTAGAAAGTGGATTATGTTAGAAAATGCTGCTCCCAAATGTTTGAAAAGTGCAGCTATAGATATGAGAGTGACACATGTCATTGTCAACAAAAAAATAACCATTTGGAAACATCAGCTTTTCCCTGCTCTCCCCAGAGCACAAGTTCTTCCCAAATGGTAGTTTCTTACTTGGTTAAACCATGTCTTTACTTTGAAGCTTCAGATTAAATTATTTATTTTTTCAGAAATGTATCTTAGATAGCATATTCTAAGACCCACTTGTCATCATAGAAAAGTGCGGCAAATTTAAAATATATTCTTTTGTAAAAGGAAAATTATGTTTAAGTTGGAAAAATAGTTTAACCACAAAATATTTTATAATACTCCATTTCATTGCAAAGTATTACAAAGTGTCTACTCTATTCCAAAGTCCTTGCTTTGATAAAAGTGGTCACATAATTGATTTTCTATTTCTCTTTGTGCTCTGCTAGTCTCAACCTTTTAGCCACACTACTTTAACTTGATGCTAAGGATGAACCTCACCCATACTGCTGACCTCTAGAACTTTGTCCTGGAATCCTTCGCTTCTCATTTCTGGCCCAACTTACCACTTCATCTGGGACTATACTTAGACTGGCTTTCCTCAAGCATTGTTTTTATTTTAAATCTGCTAAGGGTCAGGCACAGTGGGGCCAGGCATGGTGGCTCCTGCCTGTAATCCCAGCACTTTGGGAGGCCGAGGCAGGTGGATCACCTGGGGTCAGGAGTTCAAGATCAGCCTGCCTGGCCAACATGGTGAAACCCCGTCTCTACTGAAAATACAAAAATTAGCTCAGTGTGGTGGTGAATGCCTATAGTTCCAGCTACCCTGGAGGCTGAGGCAGGAAAACCGCTTGAACCCAGAAGGTGGAGGTTGCAGTGAGTCGAGATTGCACCACTGCACCCCAGCCTGGATGACAGAGCGAGACTCCTTGTTGACTCAAGAGAATGGATTCTTCGTGCATTTCTAAATTAAGACAGATTATCACAAATACCATAAGCCAAGATGTATGAGATTCAGTCATATTTTATGCACCTGCATAGCATGGCTCCCACAAATGTATAATTTATTCCAATTCTTGTTTGCTCAAATCTTCATCCGTATCTCTTATGCACCCTCCAACAGTATTTGCCAACAAACAATACATTTGGGTTTGTTGCCATGTTGTTTCATGAGACTTGTTTCAGCCATTTTACCTCAGCAGGAAGAACAAACCTTTACCAATAGTATCATGAATTACTGTCTTTCACTATGAAACCACAAAACAGGCTTCCAAGTGTGTATCAATAACTTAAGTAAAATTATGTAAAATCACAAATTGAGTATTGCATGATTTCAAAAATCTCTAATTGTGTAAGGCTTTTTCCATATTCTTAAAGATTAATTTTTAAATGGCTTGTGTGTCTGTGCTTTTATTGATATATGAAGGCATAAAATTCAGTTAGGTTGAGGACCATATCACTAACAGTAGTGGATGTGAACTTCCACTTCTAGCATGTTGGGGAAACTGATACAAAACTTGCCCTCCCATCATACAATTAGAAAACTGGACAGATATGTAAGACAATAGTTTTCACTTGTTAAACAACAGACAGGGCATCCTTGAGTCTGCTGCAGACGACTAAGCTACATATATACAGGGTAAAGTTTCACAAGGTTGGGGAAAGAAAAGCAGGTACGCTGTAAGATGAACAATGCTCAGAGTTTGCATAGAGGTAGGAGCCACTCAAGTTCCAAAGAGCTGAAGTGGAGAGACATCATTAAACACCTGGTGAGTTCAGACGTGACCTCAGATATGCCAAGCCTCAGTCATAGGGTTGAACTAGCCTTAGAGTACAGATTACCCACTCTGACAAAGCTTAAAAACAAGCCTTGAGAGAATAACATTGATTGACAAGTAACTTAGTTGCATGCCAGAATATAGTTCAACACTCTTTAAAGGAAAACAACAAAATTGAGCCTTCAGTAATGTGGTATTCAAATTTCCAAGTATTCAATTAAAAAGTAACTAGACATGTGAAGAAGCAGAATAATGTGACCCATTACAGGGAAAAGACAGCCAATAGAAACAGACCAAGAAATCACAGAGGTGATAGAATTAGCAGTTAGACCTATAAAACCTATCATAAATAGAATCAAAGAAAGAAAGAAAAATATGAGGCCTGGTGCGGTAGCTCACACCTGTAATCCCAATGCTTTGAAAGGCTGAGGCGGGTGGATCACCTGAGGTCAGGAGTTCGAGGCCAGCCTGACTAACATAGCAAAACCCCGTCTCTACTAAAGATAAAAAAATTAGCTGGGCGTGGTGGCAAGTGCCTGTAATCCCAGCTACTCAGGAGGCTGAGACAGGAGAATCACTTGCACCTGGGAGGCGGAGGTTGCAGTGAGCTGAGATTGTGCAACTGCATTCCAGCCTGGGTGTCTCAAAATAAATAAATAAATAAAAATACAAACCTCATCAGGAAAAAATAGAAGATATAAATATGAATAAAATAAAACTTCTAGACTAAAAAATACAGTATCTAGAGTGAAAAAAAATCCCTTATAGATTTCACAGCAGGTTAGAGTAGTACAAGAGAAAATATGAACTTCAGGACATGCAAGTAGAAATTATGCAAACTGAATTTAAAAATTAAACAGAATTGAGCTTCAGGGATTTTTGAGACAATATCAAGAGGTCTAAAATATGTGTAACTGGAGTAGCAAAAAGATAAGGAAAGTAGAAAACAATAAACCAACTGAATATTTTCCAAATTTAATGAATACTATAATATTCCAGTATCTCAATGAAAATGAAAAGTAAACACAAAACCAAAGCAAGACACAATAATGTAAATTGTTAAAAACTAAAGATAAAGAAAAAATATTTTAAGCATCTACAAAAAGAACCATATTATGAATGAAATAGGGTACATCACCACAAAGCCTCTATTATAGATAATAAAAGAATAATCCACTTTGGGTTCAAACTGTCAAAAATGTAGACAGAGTAGAAAAAGTTATTAAAAGACACAAATTACCAAACTGACTTGAGAAGAAATGGAAAATCCGCATAGTCCTATTCTTACATTTGTTAAAGAAATTCAACTCACAATGAGAATTACCACATTAAAAAAAAACCTCAGTACGAGATGCCTTCATTGATGAATTCTATCACTTAAAGGCAAATAAGACAAATATTGCCAAAAATATTTGAGAAAAAAGAATATCATTTATCAAACCATTCTGTGAAGCTAGCAGAACTCTGATATCAAAACGAAAGATATTAGAAGAAAGACAAAATATTCAGATAACTATCACCTGTGATACATAGATGCAAAATTCTTTAACAGAAGATTCTACTTCTACTCAAAATGAATAAAAGGGTCTAGCTTTACTCACCTGCTTGAATCAACTAAAAAAAAAAAAAAACAGACAAAACGTATGAAACAATGATATACAAGACATTGGGTATCAGACAACAAAAAACAGTAATCCATAGACAATAAGCAAATGAAATAAGCCCTGTAATTGTCCCGCTTACTGCTGGGAGAAAGTTTTCAGGTCTCAGAGAAAGGTGGTTTTCCTGAATTGAGGAGATGTAGCTGAGAGCCTGGGGAAACCAAGGCAACCAGAATTCACAGGGCAGGGTATCATAGAGGAAAGAGCTTCATGAAGAGAAAACTCGGGAGATCAGCAGAGTCTCCCTCAAGTATTCAGTTGAACACGGACCAGTGCATCTGTGTGAGGACATACTGAAGCAGGGGAAATAGCCATCTGTAGATTAGAGGAATAGGATTCAGTGCACACAAAGGGACTGGAATAGTACCTGTTTCCAGCAGCCAGAGTTGAAAACTCTATCATTGAGAAGGCATTGGTTGTACTACTAAGAGACATATTGACTCAATAGTGGTGGAAAAAAAACTAACCCTAGACTAAATGTAGAGTCCCAGATAATAAAGCTTAAGAGAAAGATCCAAAGAATCAAACTGTTTACAAGTCAATTAACCATTTCCAATAACAAAACTCAAAATTATTTATAGGATAAAAAATATTCACCACCCTACAAAAAAAACTCACAGTGTCTGGCAACCAAGCAAAAATGACCAGGCATGTAAAGAAGCAAGAAAGCACTGCCCACAATGAGGGAAGAAAAATCAATCAAACCTGACCCAGAATTGACACAGAGGGTATAATTAGTACACAAAGACATTAATAGAATGATTGTGATGGTATTACATTTACATACCTTAAAGAAGCTAGAGGAAGGATTGAACATGTTAAGTACAACCTAATGTATGATCCAGTCATTCTACTCCCAGATATTTACCAAAGAGAAATGAAAGCACTTGTCTGTGAAGAGTTCTACACGAATATCCCTAGAAGCTTTCTTTATAATAGCCCCAAACCAGAAACGACTCAAATGTCTATCCATGGGCAAGATGGATAAACAAACAGAGATACATGCATGCAACTGAATGCTTCTCAGTAATAAAAAGAAATGCAGCAATGCTATATATCACAACCAGGATGACTCTGAAAATAATTTCTTCTAGTGAACAAGCCACACAAAAAAAATCTACTGTATGTTTTCATTAATACACAATTCTAGAAAATACAAACTATCATAACAGAAAGCAGATCTGTGGTTGCCTGGAGAAGGAAGTAGGAGAAATCAAGTAGATGAAGGGGAGGAGGGATTGCAGAGAAGCATGAGGACACCCTGGGGTGATCTAAGTGTTTATTTTTGTGATTGTGGTGATGTTCTCAGGGGTATGTACATATGCAAAGATTTAGCAAATATGCACTTCAACCATGAGCAATTTGTTGTATGTCAACATACCTCCTTAAAGCTGTTAACATTTTCTTAGCCAAACATTCAATGACATGAACGTTTACAGCATCTTTATTTGTAAAAGACAAAAACTGGAAACCACCCAGATGTCCTTCCCAGGGTGAGTGGTTAAACAAGCTGGTGCGTCTACACCGTGGGACACTACTCAGTGATAAAAGAACAGGGTACAGATGAGTGCAGCACATGGACAAAGCCAGACAGTTATGCTCAGTGAAAACCTCAGTCCCAAAAGGTTGCATGCCGTGTGACTCCATTTATTTAACATTCTTTAAATGACATATTCTAGACTTGCAGAGCAGATTCGCTATTGTCAGGGGTTAAGGAGGGATGAGGGCAGGAGGCTGTGGGTGTGGCAATTAAAGCGCAACAAGAGGGATCCTAACAGAGCTGGAAATGTTTTGAATCTTGGTTGTATGGATGTCAGTGTCCCAGCTGTGATATCACACTGTAGTTTTGCAAAATGTTACCATTGGGTAAAGCGTATGTGGGAATCTCTCTGCATTATTCGTTATAATTTCACGTGAATCTACAATTACCTTAAAATAAAAACTTTAATTTAAAAAAAAAAAAAACTGCACCTACAGTAATAACATGACCTGGAAAGCAAGTGAAAGCCCTTGCCTGAAAGAAAAATATGGGGGAGGGAGGTCACTGTGCGCCCTATTATGGCACACAGTAGGGTTTGACAATTCCTGAGGTTATACACATTGTCACAGAAACACAATAACAGTGTTGGCAGAAGGTGATCATTAAATAATTTTAAATTTGTGTCTCTTTCCCAATCTACACTGCCTGAAGCAAAGTATGATTTAACCTTTTTAAAATAAATTTTGTAATTATCTTGAAAACAGAAGAATCTTATTACTTTTCTTTATGTTAAAATATTATTTAATGTCAACATACAAAATATTCCACAAATTCATGATTCTCTTTTGGAGATCTTCATGTTTTAATAATCCAAGAGCCTCAAAAAATAAAAGAAGGGAAGAAAAAGGAATATAGTTCTAAATATAAATGCCAGAGTTACAAAACTGCTAAGAAAAATTCTAGAAGAAAATCTTTGAGTCTTTGGGAAAGGCATAGTTTTCTTAGATAGGACCCAAAAAGCATGAATCCAAAAAAAGAAAAGAAAATTGAACTTCATTAGAAATAAACTAATTTTTAGAAATATTCCTAAGAAAATGAAAGGCAAGCCACAGATTGGAAAAAAAGACTCGCCATACATATATTTGGCAAAAGGACTTGATCCAGACTATATCAAGAATTCTTTCAATCTAGTAAGACAATATTTTTAAAAATTAACCCAAGATCTGAACGAATTCTTTACAAAATAAGATCAATGAATGATCAAGAAACACTTGCAGAACACTCAGCATCATTGGTCCTGGGGAAAGACATACCACAACCACAATGAGACGCTGCCACAGACATATTAGTGTGGCTAACATTAAAAAGACTGACAATTCCAAGTTTTAATAAGGATCTGGAGAAACCAACTAACTCTCATCTATTATTGGCAGAGCGTGAAATGGTACAACCACTTTGAAAAATAGTTTGGCTGTTCCCTACCTGCACTTACCAAGTATTTCCCCTCCCAGGTAGTATCCAAGAGATTGAAAAATTAGTTTCACACACACACAAATGTGTCCATGATTGTTTATAACACTTCATTCACAGGAGCTAAATCTGGGTACAGAAGTTCCATCAACAGATGGGTGGAAGAACAATGTTGGCATAGCCTAACACTGGAACACTACTTCCCAGCAAGAAAGACTTTATCTACCTATACGCACAACACGAACGAATCTCCAAGTCCTTATGCTGAGCAAAAAGCAGCCAGACACAAAAGAGGATAAATTGTGTGATTCTATTTGTATGAAATTCATCACACGAATAGAACACAAAGCAGATCAATATTCACCTAGGGCTAAAAGTGGGGGAAGACAAAGAAACAGGGAAGAACCCTTTGGGGTGAAGAAATCATAACATATCCTGATTATGGGGGCAATTACCCAGGTGACTTGTCAAACACATCTACAGATTATTAAAATAGGTGCATGCTGTTCTCTATAACTCCACTTCAATACAACTGATTTTCAAACAGAATAGAGAGTGTAAATCCATATCTCATGTAGCCTTCTTAATAAGGCTGACTCTTTTTGCCCACTTCTTGGCAAACCCAGTTAGAATCTCTTTGATGTGTCTGGCTGTTTTTACTATTTAATGCAGCTGGTGAAGAGCCTATCCTGGGCACGGAAGTTCTGTTGGTTTTCTAGTTGCTAGCACCTGTTTGCATTATGCGTAACATCTTCAATCCACAATCTTCTCGGGACTCTTTGCAACCCACTTTTTGAAGGGAATGATTTCCTTAGACCCGGATGAGGTGATCCATAAACCCATCCTCCTGGCACATGTAAGAAACAATGCTCTGCAGGCCACTGGGAGCAAGTCACACCTGATGTTCCTCTTTTACATTCTCTACATGGGGAACTCCTGCCCGGAAACTCCAGATGAAATGTGATTGTCTAAAATAGAGACTAAGGGACGACATACCTCTCCATTCTTGTTGGTTAAAATTAATTTATTTTAAATGAAGAACAATTAGAAGGATATTCCATATAACAATCTAAAATAATCACCTACCATGAGATTCCCACATCCCACTCTGCAGAGTCCAGTCTTGAAGGCTAGAGAAATTAGGGAGGCAGCGGGATGGAAAGAGGGGAGACAGTGTGGCCATGCCATGGCAGGAGGGAGCTCCATTGCTCAGCTCTACAGCCTGTCCACCTCGTCTGCTTCATTGCACTAACTTGAACTTGATGCTATTTAGAAACATTCAAGATATCTGCTGAGACCACGACACTCTGAGGTGTCCCCAGATGGTCCAGCTAGGAATGGAGAGCATCAGAAAATCTCTACTCAGAGTCACCTTGCAATCTTACAGTTTCCACCTTCCCAAGTATTTCACCTTCATAATTTTATATATTCACCTTCTTGTCTAATGTTTACAACAGCCATGGGAGGCAAGTAGGGAAACAAATACAATTTCCATTCACAGATGAGCCCGCCGAGCCAGGAAGGAGTCAGGTGAGCATGGAGGGCACCTTCTTCGACAGAGCTCTGGGATTTGTGAAGTTCTTTGCTAGTTCTGTCTGTGTCTCACTGTCTTCAGGGAGACAAACACACACAGGCACACGCATGTGCATACACCTATATGCATGTGTGCATACGTGCACACACTAATACACATCCCCCACAGTCACATCTGGTACTACCTCCTAGCCTGGACTCATCTGGGCTTCTCTACCAGAATTCCTCAGCCCCAACTCCTGTCTCCTTGCAGCTTCACACCTGGATGCTCCTTCTTCTTGCTACAGTAGCAGCTGGCAGCCAGCCTAGACCTCCATTTCATTCCCTATACACCCCACTGCAAGTTGGGGGACACTGAGGGTGGGTGGGGTTAGGCAGAGGTTTGCCTCCTCGAAAGGATGCATGTACCTCCTGGTATTGTCCGTCTTCCTATTCCAACAGAACTCCATTCTTGTAGTCAGAGGGGTGTGGACTTTGGGAAAGAACAGAAAATCCCTTAGGGAACAACAACCTTTCAGCAGAGAAGCCCACATTTTCCTGGGAATGCCTTGGCTCAGCCCCTTCTTATAGGAGGCTATGATTAGTGTTTGACCCCAAGATGGCCAAGACACTGATGCTCCATTCATTGCCACAGCCCCCAGCAACCTGGAGATGGTTTTAGAGAAAAGGAAACTCCTAGCAAATGACTGCGTTTGGTTTCATCACGAGCTCTATTTTGTGTCTGACAAGGGCAAGCTTTGAACTGGAATCCCTCCACCTCCAGCTTTCCATTGTGTGCCCAAGAAAACACAGCAGAAAGTCCTTGGAGACGACTGTGTGCTCAAATTGTATTCAGGGCTGACTCCCAAGGACCGGGACTGTGGACTGTTAGCAAAGCCAGAGGGCCTCCTAGCGGCAGGGAGCGGCATTTTCTGCTGGCTGAAGTATTTTGCACACAGAGGACCCGGTCCTTCTGTCTACAGAGCTGAGAGAGCCTCTCTCCGCTTCAATGCAGAGCTAATCCATCATTTCCAACCCTGGAGACACAGACGGGAATGTCACCCCTCTCCTTCCAACTCAGGGTATAGTTTAACTTTCTTACTTTTTCTAATGTCACATTCAGAAAGAGAGAAAGAAGTCCCCATCACAGTTGTTGCCTGTTTGCCTCTGTCCCTGGCCGTAGAAAAGGATTCCTGACGGTGAACCTAGTCAGGGAGAACTCCAAAGAGCAGCCTGGGCCACAGCCCATTGGAAGGGCTCAATGGAAAGGGTGGCCAGGGGCTTCTTTGACCTGGAGCCAGAGCTTGCCCTGGAGCCAGTCTCAGGGAGCTAGTCAGGGCACACAGCCATCCCCCAACCCCCACAGGGGGTACCGGAGGCAAATGAAGCTCAGAGCCAGCCCACCTGTGAGGCCCCCTATCCAGAACATGTCATGCTTGGGGATACCTCTCAGCCAGGCTACAACGCAACCTCTCAGTTTGGAATTTGAACAATTCAAGGGAAGATGTAGAAGCAGAGGGCAGTGGGCTAAATGGTGGACCCCAAAAGACATGTCCACATCCGAACCCCCATACCTGTGAATGTGGCTGAGTTAGAGATAAGGACTTGGCAGATATAATCATGTTAAGGAATCACAATGAGATCCTTCTGCATCTAGGGCGGGCCCTAAATCCAATGACTGGGTTAGAAGAGAAAGGAGAGGGAATGGAGACACAGACAGGAGGGGAGAAGGCCCTGGGAGGATGGAGGCAGAGGCTGGAGGGAGGCAGCTACGAGCCAGGGAACGCCAAGGCCTGGGCTGACCTCCAGGAGCAGGCGAGAGCCATGGATTAGCTCCTCCCACAGAATCCCGAGAAGGAACCAACCCTGCCAACACCTTGATCTTGGACTTCCAGCTTCTGGAGCTGTGAGACAGACAATAAACTTGGGCTGTGGAAGCCACCACTCTGTGGTATGTTACTGTAGCCCTAAGAAGCCCCAAGAAGCCATTTGAGAAGTGAAGTCCAGTCGGGAACCTGCCCTCTGGAAAGGTCTGTGCCAGCACTACCATGACTGGAGGATACGGCAGCCCATTTCTCAGCAGGGAATGTGACCTTTGACCGGCCACTTCATTTCTAGAAGGTCTAAGGAAGCGATTGGGCATGTTTGCAATGCCCTATGAACAAGGTGTCGCTACACCCCTTGTGTATGGAGGCAACACAGTGGGAGGGCCACAGCCTCCTCCCCACCTGCTCAAGCAGAAACCTGACAGCCCCTGGTCCTTCCAGGACCCTCTCCTCGAAGTCTGTAGGTCCCCAGCCAGTTCCAGCTGCTGTGGGCAGTGACTCCCAGGCCCACTGCATGTACAAGCCTGGTCTCTGGGGGAGCACAGGGGCCCCACCTGTATCCCACTTAGCCTGAGACAGTCCAGCTGGCACCTGCTGACCGACTATCTCATCCAGTTTAGCTTTTGTCCCAGAATTTTTAAATTTTAATTAAGTAGTATTAAGAAGGGCTGCTCAAGAGAAGTCTAGATGGGCTGGGTAGGCCCTGTCTCTGCTCCCAGCCTCTGCTGGGGCCACGCCTCATGGTTCAGGAGACGTTCGTATGCTGGTCAGTGCTCCTTCTCAACATATGATTCAGTCTGAAAGGCCCCAGCAGCAGCCTGCCCGTCTCTCCTGGTCCCTGCCATCCTGAAACATGGAAATACCTCATGGTGACAAAAAAGTTAACATAACCTGCATTTAGATGAATTTCCTCTGAATCTCCTAGGTTAATTAAGATAGGATGGTCTACGGAAAAGAAAGCGATAACTCAAGATATGAGCATTTTCAATTTATCCGTAATAAAATGCAACTTTGAAAAAGAATTCAGGCAATCTGTTGAAAACTAAATATAACACCACAGTTTGAAAAATATATTTTTTAGAAAAATAACAGTGCTGCTCAATTAAACAACAAGCCTCCCTTCCTAAAGGAATACTCCAACATTAAAATGCAAGGCGACTCCTGACCAAGTCAGCATAGAGAGATGACGCACACTCGTGAAGGCACTGGAAGGCTCTACGCGTGGGCAGAGCCCCCAGCAGATGGCAGTCACTGGGGGACTTCCATCATCAGAACCAGTGGAAAGACTGGGCCCCTGTCCCACGGCCTCCGGTGCTTCTCCCCAGAGTGGCAGCCAGGAGCCCAACTCCTTGGAAATCCTCAGGGCAGGAGATGTGCCTTCATTCCCCTCAGTCCCTCATTAGTGCATCTGACATCCACAGAGGGAATTTCCACAGTGATCCCAACATTCCCCTTCTGAGATCCCCCCAGTGGCCCCCAGCACCATTCCATGACTCTCGATCTACCTCCTTCCTGGGATCCTGTGCTGGGAAGCCTGGCCCTACCATGGGTGTCTCCATGGGGCTGGGGGCTCTCAGAGCAGTGGCCAGCCAGGCCCGGCAAGGTACAGGGCTCCAGCCAGGTAAAAGGGCCAGCCCCTGGATTCTGGTCCCACCCCCAGGTCTGGGCCGTGCTCCTGTAGCCAGGGACGCCCTCAACCGTCAGTCCTCTTCTGATTCTGGGCTGCTCTGGGAGACTCATGTCCACCCACCCCAGCTGGGGCACCTCGTCTTCTTTGGGTCTCGGGTGTTTCTTCTTCCAGAGCCGCAGACAGGTTTCTTAGGTGGGGTCGGAACCTGGACATGCCTGGGCCACCAGGAACCAAGAAGTTTCCAACCCCAGCCCGATCTGGCTCCACCCGGTGCAAGACAGCAGGGTGTCCCCGTCACCAACCAGGTCAAGAAAAGAGCTGAGGTTGTCAGTTGTAGAACACAAAACCTCCAACAAACCACCCCCCATACACACACATACTCATATGTAGTCACACACACTCACACATGAACTCATTCACACGCTCACACACATTTGTAAAATCACATTCTCTCTCTCTCACACACACACACACACCAAGGGCAGGTGCTGGAGTGCTGTCTGGCACAGAGAGCAACTCACAGACCAGGGCCCTTCCCAAGTAGCCTGGAGGAGTACTTCCCAAGTAGCCTGCATGGAGGGGCTGCAGGTAGGAGCTCCGTTGGGATCTGCCAGAGCCCCACGTGGCTGGGCCAGATGCCAAGCCCTGACACCTGGACAGGCCAAAGGGTGCATCCCGGGGTGCCAGGCCCAGCTCAAGGCTTCTTTGGTGTCAGGGCACCTGCCTGGGAGACAGGAAGCCTCTATGCTTACTTTGTTCATCTAGAAAATAGACCCCAGCCAGTCCCCGGCAGCCTGAGAGCAGTGCGTGTAGAACATCATGCCAGGATGCTCTGAAGACGGGGTGAGCTTTGGGACTTGTGTGGGGAGGTCAAGGCCAGCAGTTGCACCTGCTTCATGACCTCTGCTAGCTCCCGTGACTCTGCTGGGCCGATTGATTGTTAAAAGCAGATGTGATGGGCAAAATGCCAGCTGCCCCAGCCCATTCCCTTCTCAATTTGTCAGATCAGAACCTCAGCACCACGGAAGATTCTGGATCAGGTGCTGGGGAAGCAGCTCATGTTTCCAGGTGGCGATTGTGCAAGGAGGCCTAGAGCCTGGAGTGGCCGGCACCTGTGACCCGGTCATTCCACTCCTGTGACTTTCTCCTGAGGAGCTGTTGAGGACAGGCTGCAGTGTATCGTTGTAAAGGCCAAAGCCCCGGAAACAGATCAAATATCCAAAATCAAAAGGAAATGCTGGAACCAATCACAGTACATCCATAGGCAGATGTTATGCCACCACTGAAAATGACATCAAGGAGGAATTTGTAAATTTGTGGAAAAACGCCTATGAGGGAATATGAAAGGAAAAGATCACACCGCAAACCTGTTGTCCTGCCAGCATGGTGGGAAGTCACAGCCCCTGCCTAAGCAGGAGGCGCGGCTGTTGGAGCACTCACTGGACAGCAAGCGACAATTGCGGGCTGGGGACCAGGGCCAGGACGAGTCTTGGAGCTGACCTCACAGCAACAGATGCTTGTGCTAATGCCCGTGACCAAGGAAGTGGTGCACGTTACTCGGGGCCATGCTTCAGGCGTGAATTACAGTTAGGAGCTCCATGCACTTAATACACAAACCCATCCAGAGAAGAGAAAATAGGAAATGAGCATCAAACACACACAAGAAACCCTGTCGGGTGGAGCCAGGAAGGTGGGACAAGATGAACTTGAAGCTGGTCCACCCCAACTCTGTGGAGCAGATGAACATCTTTCAGAGCCTCCACTAGCCTGGTGCATGGCAAAGTGGGAGGGCAGCATGGAGGAGGTGTTCTTTGAGCCAACCCTGAAGGAAGGAAGGGGCAGGAGGAGATGAGAAATGGAACTTCTATTGATGGAAAATGCAATAGAAGGGAGCTCTCCAAGCCTGGCACCCGATGCCAATGTGCCCCCGAACAAACCACTTACCAGCTCTGACCCTTGAAGGAGGGGGCACCTTTCCCATCTCCCTCCCTACCCACCTCGGTGGCTGCCCCTCCTCCAACCCCCAGCCCATCAGAGAAACCTGCTGGCCTTCGCTTCCAATGTTAAAAGGAGACATTCCCTTCTGTGGCGATCTTCTTGGCTATTTGGGTCTTAATGATTACTCCATAATTGTATTGGATACTGAACTATGAAGGAAAAATGCATTCTCCTCCCTCCATGCCTATGGTCTGCAAAACAGAGAGATGATACCATGCTCTGACAGCTGGAGACCAGAGGGCACTTCTCCCCACAAGGCAAGGTCCGCAGGGTCAGACTAGCAAAGGTTTCAAAGTATGACATTAGTGAGACTATAAATTGAGACACCACACCACAGGCCGTGGAGCAAAAGGAATCAAAATCTAAAATGCATACACCCTTGAGCTCAGCCATTCCCTCCCTGGGAGCTTGTCCCAAGCAGATCATTAGACAGCTGTGCAAAAAGTAACTATTCAAATCACAGTGGAACAAGCTAAATGCCCATGATTATGTGGTTGGTTACATAAATGATGATGTTGAATCAATGGAACCTACTGCAGACATTAATAAGAATGATATGTACCAACATTCACTCACAAAGGTTAATGGTGTGCCAAGTGAAAGCAGAAGACTACAACTCGTACAACATCCTCTTGTTTCTATAAAGTTGCGTGTGTGTGTGTGTGTGCGTGTGTGTGTGTGTGTGCACGCGCGCCTATTTGCTTAGGAGAGATTTGAATAATGGCTCCTCTGGAAAGAGGCAAGAGGGATGTGAGAATAAATTTTTAATTCTCTATTATTTAGTATGTTTCATGGTTAAATATATAAATGTGCATTATCTATATTATCAGAAGAAAAGGGTTTTTCATTTCAAAAAATATGCAAAGGTAACTTCCCTACTTTTCTGAACTCTCGACATAACTTGAGGTGACGCTATATTTGTAGACTGCCGGAATTTTATGGTTAATTTCATATGTCAACTGGACTAGGCTATGGTACCCAGAAATTTGGTCAAACATCAGTCCAGATCACTGTGAAGGTATTTTTAGACGAGACTAATATTGAAATCGGCGGACTTTGAGTAAAGCAGATTACTGCTTGTAATGTGGGTGGATCTCATGCACTCACTTGAAAGCCTTAAGAGAAAAAAATTGAAGTTGCTGAGGAAGAAAGAATTTGCCTCCAGATGGCCTCAGAGGCCCGAGACTGCATCCTCAACCCTCCCCTGGGTCTCCAGCCTGTTGGCCTCCCCTGCAGATTTCAGACTTGTGGCCTCCACAAACTAATGAGCCAATTCCTCAAGATAGATAGATAGACAGATAGATAGACAGCGAGATAGATAGATAGATAGATAGATATAGATAGATAGATAGATAGATAGATAGATAGATAGATAGATAGACAGACAGACAGATAGACAGACAGACAGACAGATAGACAGAGACATCCCACTGGTCCTGTTTCTCTGGAGTACCCTAACTAGTACAACTGCTTTTGATCCTCTTCATAGACTTTATTTTTTAGAGCAGTTCTAGGTTCACAACAAAATTGAACAGGAGGTACAGAAATTTCCCACATATCCTAGCCCCACATATGCACAGCCTCCCCGCCTATCAACATCCCCCACCAGGGGGGTACTTTGTTACAGTCGCTCTTTCTCTGATCTTTTCACTGTCTCCATTGTTTTGCCTTTTCCAGGATTGGAACCACAGTTGGAATCACACACTATGTGTGGCCTTTTCAGGTTGGCTTCCCTTCGTTAGTAATATGCATTTAAGGTTCTTTCGTGTCTTTCCATGATTTGATAGCTCATTTCTTTATACTGCTGAATAATATTCCATTGTCTGGATGTACCATCGTTCATCCCTTCATCCACTGAAAACCGTCTTGGTTGCTTCCACGTTTGGGCAATTCTGAATAAAACTGCTGTAAGCGTGCATGTACAGGTTTCTGTGTAAATGCAGGCTTTTTACTCCTTTGGGCAAACACCAAGGGGCACACTTGTATCATATGGAAAGAGCATTTTAGTTTTGTGGGAAGCTGCCAAACTGTCCTCCAATGTGGCTGTTCCGTTTTGCGTTCCTTCCAGTAGTGAATGAGCATTCCTGCTGCTCCACAGCCTCACCAGCACTTAGTGTTGTCGGTGTTCCAGATGTTGGTCATTGTGACAGGTGCACAGTAGTCTCTCGTTGTTGTTTGCTTTGATTTTTCCACACGAATTACAAGGCAGAATGTTTTCTGGCTCCCATTTTACACAGCAGGATGCCGTGACCCCTGAAGGCTAAATGACTTGCCAATGGGATCAGTCAACTGGAGGCAAAGCCAGGGCAGCACCCAGCCTCCCTGCCTCTCTGGTCAGAAACTTTCTTCTAGATACTTTATTCAGAGCCAATGAGAATCAGCAGTTGGGAGCAAATAGGGGGAAGGCAAAGTAATTGCCTGGACCAGACCAGGGGCTCTCTGCAAGATGGCAGAGCAGGGAGCCACAGAGTAGAACAGGGCCTGCCTAAGGACAAGCCCTCTAGTCTGATGCACCTGCACACCGCTTCTGTCTCCCAGATCTTGGTTTTCCACATTGTCCTGTTCCCATTCTAGCTTCAGCCTCCCAGGACAAAAGTTCTTCTTATGGGGCCTGGCAACCCCACAAGCAGGGACAGCCCCAGCTCTCTACAAAGGATGGAACTGAGTGTCTCACTCATGCCAACAGAGCCCCATCCCAGATGTGCGATAGAGGGAGGGAAGTTCCCATCCTCCTGGAACCCTAGTCTTAGCTTGAGGAGTGTCTCTCACAGACCCCTCATTCTCTTTCCACATATCCTGGGGCTTCCACAGACACCAGGACGTCAGGAACTGGTCTAGCAGAAAGGGCCTGAGAGTGGGGTTAGAGATAAAATACGAGACGCTATGTTGAATTGGAATTTTAGATGAGCAACAAATAATTATTTAGTGTAAGCGTGTCCCATGTAAATATTCCTTCCTCAATTTGTATTTGCTATGTCTGCAGCTCTGCCAGAGATGACTCAACTCAGGGCTCCCATCTAGGGTCCTCAGCTCCCAAAGAATCAGGGCCTACGAGTTCCTTGCAGAATTGCAGAAAGCCTGTGGCATTTCTGTGGGTGCAGGAACTCCCAAGCCTCTTTGACTAAATCCTATTAGCTGGTGTGCCAGTTCTGGCTGGCAGTGCCTGGTGACCGAGGCTATGGCTGGAAGTGAGTGGGGTCTCTGACAGGGACAGGGAATTAGGAGGCACTCTAACCTGGTGAATCCCTCCTAGGGTGGGGGAGGGGTGGGAGTTGGGGAGGGAGCCGGGGGTGGCTAGGAAAACTATTTCAGGGTGTGGATTCCACCGGATGAATAATAAACAGGATCCTTTCTTATGAAAAGGTCAGGGACCCCCCATTTTACAACCAGCGGACCAACGTCCACAGCATAATTCTCCTTGGATGAACTTTTCACTGCATCTGGGTTTCTCCATCCATTTTACTCGAGTCCCAATCAGTGTTCCCAGCCAACCCCTCGCCGTGAGTGGGGACTAGCGCCTCCCCAGCAGCTGTGTAAGGAGCCAGTGTTTGATGTCTGGGGTCAGAACTGCTGCTCCTGCAGATCATCGGTCTCAGCGGAAACCAATGTCTCAACCCCTCCATCTGTCAAGCGGGGCCAGCCCAGAGAGCAGCTGCTTTGGTGGGTACTAAAAGGACACGGCAGCAAATTCTAGAGCCAAAGGTCAAATTGCTTGATTACAAGGTTTTTTAAAACCCAAAGTTAAAGATCCATTTGCCTTCAGCACAGAGCAGCTGGCCGGCTCTGTCCACCCACTCATCTGCCCAGCCCATGAAGGGCCCACCCCCTCCATCACTTGGGTCTGCAGGGCATGTGTGAGACCTTGTGTGGGAAAAACAGCTTTGTCTCCATCCCCTGCAGGTGGGGATCAGCAATCTGGTGACCCGGGAAAAGGTAAGAAAAGCCCCTTGGACTGAGGGCACAGTGGACACCATGCATTCCCCTGTGCTTGGAGGGAAGTGCTGGGCGTCGTCACAGGGACAGCCACTGCTTCGGGAGGGAGACGGGCCACTAGCAACACGCACCCTCTAGGGCACTTCTCGTTTGCACACCTCCACCTTATGCATACATTTCCCAAGTCGTGCGCTGAGCTCCTACTGTATGCAAACCTATAGGAGAGAGTAACTTAATTCCCACACTGTCTGAGAGAGAAATTCTCTCCATGGCTGCACTTCCCAGGGAACAAGGCACAGGCACAGAGAAGCTAAGTGAGAGTTGGTGGGGGACAGAGACTACAGGGAGCGACCCCAGTGAGTGGCTCCCGCGCCGGCTCCTGAGCCCAGGCCCTTGCCTCACAGCTGTTCCTGGCGGCATCTGCAGCCCAGATAACTCGGGATAACCATTATTATGTCTGGTACTAATAAAAGTGTGGGTTCTCCCACTATCAACCGCACAAATGTCCTTTGGCAGGCAAATGATTTTTAGCCTCTTAGCCTAAAAAGATGCCTTAGGGAGCGGGGAGCCCGTGTTTCAGGGAGACAGAGTTTCCGTCTGGGAAGATGAAAGGGCTGTGGGGTGGATGGTGCTGCACCACAGCGCGAGTGTGCTTCATGCCACGGAACTGTGCGCTTAAAAAAAGTTAAGGGGCGAAATTCTGTTACATGTATTTTACCACAATAAAATAAAAAAGAAATTAAAGATGAATTACTCTGAATCCTGGATCCCAGGACTAGTGAACTGAAATCTCCCCAGTCATGCTGGGGAGAGCTGCTTGGCCCTCACTCCAAGCAAGTCCAGTGCCACAGAGCCTCTGCGGTCTCTTCTGGAAGCCTCCCGGAATGAACAGATGGCCGTGCAGAGTGGCTCAGGGTGGCCATGCATGCAGCAAGGCTCAGCGACCCTGGCCTCTGTGCCTGTGGCCTCCCTGTCCCAACCAAGCCCCCACCCCCACCAAAGCACAGGCTTCTGGGAGGGGCATTCTGCCCTTTTGAGGCTCACCTGGGTAGCAGAGGGAGAAGAGAGCAAACAAGGTGGCCAAGCCCAACAGCAGGTCATCTGCACACCCTCCTGGGCACCTGTCAGCACATATGGGGCAAGTCCACCCTCCAAGACATCATCCTTCAGCCTACAGGTCAGAGCTGAGAGAGGTGTGTCTGCTAGGAGAGTTGACTGTCAGAGAGCCACTGGCCTCATAGGGAGGCTAATCACCCATCATACAGAGACAGTGGCTGACTGGGGCTGCTGACCAGGGCCATTCCAACTCCCCCTTATTCTGGATGAGGCAGTAGTGCCATCATCCACTAATCAGGGTTGCTTTAAGCACGATGGTGTTCCCATAAGCTCTGCTGATGGCCTTCCTATTATTGCTTTTCAGACGGAAGATTTAGGATAGCAGAAAATACTATGAAAAAAGGGATATTAGGTTTAGATTGACCATAACAAAATTATTATAAGACCAAGCTATCTAGTTTATACTGTATCATTAACTACACACTCTCCCAGTGTGCTGCTCAGCAGACCAGCAAAGCCAGCATTCACTGAAGATTTCAATCTTGGTGAGCAATAAACTCAGTGTTTTGCATAAATAGATTTGCACAAACTCTGTTTACTGTGATTCCCACATATAGTGGATGGGAAAGCGTGTCCGCAGAGGAGCCCTTCTTCTCAGGGAGGTTTGAGCAGCACAGAGGCAAACCCAGTAAGTCAGTGCAGGTGGGTTGAGCAAAAGGCAGCACCATGGAATTTTATAGCAGGAAGGCTAGGATCCCCCCTCTGTGCTTCAACTGCATGTCAAGATTCTGCATCTGACTTTTTCATCTGCTCCAGAGAGCTCTTAGATTGCAAGTATAACATCCAAACCAATAACACCTCCTTGAGCATCAGAGACCAGAGATGGAGATGCAGCCAGTGTGGATACCTCCAAGCCAGATGCTGAGTGAGAAGGAGCTGGGTCTTGAGCCTTCCTCCCTCCAACCCGCCAGCCCTTTCTGTAGGTCATCCACAGCAGCCTTCGGAGGTCAGACCTGTGGCCAGGGGCATCCCTCGTTGTCCCTTAGTGCTCATGGGTACATTTACCAAGCACACTGCTGATTCATTATTCATCAGCGTGAGCAAATGGGCCAGCTTCCCATGGCTGCTGTAACACATTTTCACATATTCAGTGGCTTGAAGCAACACAGATTCCTCCTTTTACAGCTCTTGAGATCAGAAGTCCTTAAATTAAGCTGGTGGCAGCGCCCACGGATTCTGGGTGGGAACCATTGCCTTGCCCCTTCCAGTTTCCAGAAGCCACTCGCACTCCTTGGCTTGTGGGCTCTGATAGAATTTGACTGTGTTCCCACCCAGATCTCATCTTGAATTGTAGTTCCCGTAATGCCCACATGTCCTGGTGGGGACCCAGTGGGAGATAACTGAGTCATGGGGATGGTTACCCTCATGCTGTTCTCATGATGGTGAATGAGTTCTCACAAGATCTGATGGTGAAGAAGGACGTGTTTGCATCCTCTTCTGCCATGATTGTTAAGTTTCCTGAGGCCTCCCCAGCCATGCTGAACTGTGAGTCAATTAAACCTCTTTCCTTTATAAACTACCCAGCTTCAGCTATGTCTTTATAGCAATGTGAGAACGAACTAATACAGGCTCTTTCCTCACATCATTGTGACCTCTACTTGTCACCAGATGAATCTGCAAAGTTCCTTTTGCTATGTCAGGTGACAGATGCACAGGTTCAGAGATCAGGACATGGACATCTTTGGGAGTCATCATTGCGTCTAGCACAGTAAATCCTGTTGTTCTCTGTAATTGTATGGTACAGGATGGTTTATGAACGTTCTTGCTTGTTTAACAGAACAGAACCTTTTATTTGAAGTATATTGGCTGTGAGCACAAAAGTAAGCCTGTCTGCAGGGGAGGAGGAGTTGGGAAGTAGTGAACAAAATATGGAAAATGCTCTCCCCAAAGGCCACCCCAGTCTTGGCATGCTCCGGGGACAGACAGTAGCCCTCACACTCAGAGGGTCACAGCACAGGAAGGCAGTGCAGGCAGGTGGAGAGAGGACCCAGCTCTGTCTTCTCAGTTCTTGCCTTAAAAGCCCATGAGTATTTATGAGGTTGTGTGCCTAAGAGCCTCATCAGCTTTCGGAAACCTTGATTTCACTTCATAATCATGAAAGCTCTGCTCTTCCAGGGTGTGAGATCATCACGCATGTCTTTCTAACAATAACCTGTCATCACTCTCTGCTGCACCCTCTGAAACTAACGCGCACTCCTCGGCCTGATGCTGCCTCTCAGGGATCTCCTGGCTCTTTATGCTGCCTGCTGGTGGTGGGTGAGGGTCCCAGGATAAGCCCAGCTTGCAGGACAGTTCCACCTTGGGGATTTATGGATTTCAAAGGCAAGCAGAATTTCTATTTGCACCAGGATGCAGTAGTCCCCTTGGGAGAACAATATAGAGATCTTGGAGATGGGTGCTCTGGCATTGGGGCACCCAGACTAAGATTATCAGGCAAAGAGTCTGGGGAGAGGTTCAGAGTCTCCTCCTAGCCCTAGTAACACACAGTAAAAATGTACAGGCTCACACACCCAATAATTCAGGGGTCAACAGGTTTCAGGTATAGCTGGATCCAGGGGCTTAGGCAACATCATCAGGAACTGTTTTAATTCTCCGTCTCAGTCCAGGGCCCACCCCCCCCAATCCTGCACTTGCACAATCCTGAGTGATAGAGCCTTAAATTTTCTGCTTCCCAGGTCCCTCACTTGCCTCACTACAGTCCCGGCCCTGCTGTCATGTCCATTCTTAAGCAGGCTCTTCCCTTCATGGTAACAGAATGGCTACAGAGCTCCGGCTCTCCATACATACAGATCTGGTTCTATGGGAAGAGGGGTCCCCTTCCCCAATAGCTCAGAATGTCAGAATTTGGTCTACTTGGCTGATTGTCACACCCCTCCTGGGTTCCCAGGGCCCTGCTATGTAAAAAGATCATGGGATGAGGGTTGGGAAGGGGTCATTTTCTTAAAGAAAAGCTGTGGACTGGATTCGGGGCAGCAAAAGCCACAAGTTTCCTCCTTGGCCAGTAATTCGCCATGAGGTAAAGGCAAGTCCATGTCTGGGGCCACTGCGACATTCGATCATCCACAGAGGAAGGGTGGATCTTTGAGAGTGGATGCTGGTCTCTTGCTGATCCAAACTGCAGGGAGTGATTTTTTTCTAGTTCTTTAAGAGTTCATTGCTCTTGAATTCTACCATCTATAAAGCCTTAGGGCATGAACACAACTCCCTCAAGTTCTTTGCAAATGTATAACAAGGATGGCCTTTGCTCGAGTTTCCAATACCTTGTTCCTCATTTCCCCTGAGACTTCATCAGAATGATCATTACCATACATATTTCTGTCAGCATTCTAGTCATGACCACTTAAGTTAACTCTAAGATGTCCCAGACTTTCCCTAGTCTCTCTTCTTCTGGGACCTCACCAGAATTGCCCTTAATGTTTCATCTATGGCAATACAACCTTTTTTCAGCATTCATATCAAAACTGTTCCAGCCTCTACTCAAGATCCAGTTTCAAAGCCACTTCCATGTTTTCAAGCATTTGTTATAGCAACAGCCCCACTTCCCAGCACCAACTTTCTGTCTCTGTTTTGTGTTGCAGTATCAGAATTCCACAGTGTGAAATTTCTATTGAACAGAAATTTACTTTGCTCATGGTTCCAGAGGCTGGGAAGTACAAGAGCATGGCACCAGCATCTTACGAGGGCCCTAGTGCTGCATCATCCAATGGCAGAAGTCAACAAGTGGCAAGGGAGGGCACAGGTGGAGAAAAGAAAGGACCAAATCTGCTTTCATGACAATTCACTCTTGGGAGAACAAAGCTACTCCCACAAGAACAACATTAATTCATTTTAATCACTTCTGAAAAGTCCCGTCTCTCAATACTCTTGCATTGGAGATTAAGTTTCCAATGAACGCTCGGGGACACATTCAAACCATAGCACATATGATACCTATATAAAACTTACATTGTTTTATACTATTTATTAAAGTGGACATACCTGAATTGACCTCCTCTTATCTCCTCTCCGCAGGTTTCAACAGCTTGGCCTAATAATGTGAGTATCTTCATATGTTTCATAGTACATATGTGTGGCCATTTCTCTAAATCTATGCCCATGGTAGGGGATTTTTGTGTATCCTCCTTAGCCAAACAGTTTCCCCAAATGGATATAACAACTTACATCCCAACTTCAGTTTATGAGAGTTCAATTGTTCCATATCTTCACTGGTACTTGATATGGTTTGCATGTTTGTCCCCTCCAAATCTCATGTTGAAATGTGATCCCCAATGTTGGAGGTGTGGCCTGGTGGGAGGTGTTTGGGTCATGGGGTTGATCCCTCATGAATGGCTTAGTGCCATTCCCTTGGTGATGAGTGAATTCTTCTCTGGTGGTTCACATGAGATCTGATTGCTTAAAGGAGTGTGGCACCTCCCCTCTCTTTCCTTCTCCTGCTCTCACCTGGCTCCCCTTCCCTTCAGCTGTGACTATAAGCTTCCTAAGAGCCTCACCAGAAGCAAATGGTGGAGCCATGCTTGTACAGCTTGCAAAACTGTGAGCCAATGAAACCTCTTTTCTTTATAAATTATGCTGCCTCGGGTATTCCTTTATAGCAATGCAAAAACGAACACAGTACTGTTTAATTTTGCGTATCTGATGTGGCCTTAGTTTGCATTTCTCTCATTTCTAAAGATGTTGAGCATGCTTCATGTGATTATTGAATGCTTAGGAATCTCCTATGTGAAGTGGTTATTCAAGTATCTTGCCTGCATTTCTATCGGGGTCTCTGTCTTTTCTTATTAAAACTGGTTTTCTCTGAGGCAATTATTTTCTCCCGCTCTGTGGTTTCCCTTTGCACTCTTGAATGGTGTCATTTGACAAATAGAATGTTTATTTTAATGTAGCCCAATTTACAAATATTTTCTTTTAAAATATTGTCTTGTGTAACTTTTAAAAGAAGTAATTCCCATTCCTATAACAACTTCTGAATGTTTTATACTTTACTTTTTATACTTAGGTTTTATTACCTCCAAAAATGATTTCTTATATGGTGTGAGAAAAAGGAAACCATATTTTTTTGGATGATGCACCATTATCCTAGCAGCATTTATTGGGAAGAGCATCTTTTTTCTACTTCTCTACAATACAATCCTTGTCATTTATAAGCATCCAAAAGGCCAGAGTCTTCTTTTTGAAGGTTCTGTCTTTAACTCCACGGGTCTACGGTCATCTTAACACCAGGTCTACACTATCTGATTACTACAACTTTTACACTTATATGTAAATATATGACACATATATTATTATAAATATAATGTTATAATTCTATAATATATAATTTTTCATTATCAAATTCACCAGAGGTCTTTCAATTTTACAAATCTTTTAAAGAAACCAACATTTGACATTGCTGATCCTCTCTAGAGTATGTTTATTTTCAATATCTTTAAATTTTATTATTTTCCTTATGATTTTCCTTTTTTGACTCTTTCTAATAAAATTTGGCTTTTCTGAACTATTGAGGTTGATGATTACCTAATAAATTCTTAGTCTTCTTTTTTTATTTTATCTCTTTAAGATTGCATGGTTAAATGTCAGACCTCAAACTATAAAAATGCTAGACAACAACCTAGAAAATACTTTTCTGGACATCGGCCTTGGCAAAGAATTTTTGGCTAAGTCCTCAAAAGGAATCGCAGGAAAAACAAAAATAGACAAGTGGTACCTAATTAAACTAAAGAGCTTCTGTACAGCAAAAGAAACTATCTACAGAGTAAACGGACACCCTACAGAATTGGAAAAAATATTCACAAACTATGCCTCCAACAAAGGCCTGACATCCAGAATCTATAGGAAACTGAAAGAAATCAATAAGCAGAAAACAAACAACCCCATGAAAACAAAATGGGCAAAGGACATGAACAGACACTTCTCAAAAGAAGACATACAAGCAGCCAACAAACATATGAGAAAATGCTCAGCATCCCTAACCATCAGAGGAATGCAAATCAAAACTACGATGAGACACCATCTCACACCAGTCAGAATGGCTGTTATTAAAAAGTCACAAAACAACAGGCACTGGTGAGGCTGTGGAGAAAGGGAATGCCTGTACACTGTTGGTGGGAATGTGAATTGGCCCAGCCACTTTGAAAGGCGGCCTGGAGATTTCTCAAAGAACTTAAAAGAGAGCTACCATTTGACCCAGTAATCCCATTACTGGGTGTATACTCAAAGGAAAATAAATTGTTCTACCAAAAAGACACATGCACCTGTATGTTCATTGCTGCATTATTCACAATAGTAAAGACATGGAATCAACGCAGGTGCCCATTCATGGTAGACTGGATAAAGAAAATGTAGGCTGGGCGTGGTGGCTCAAATCTGTAATCCCAGCAATTTGGGAGGCCGAGGCAGGTGGATCACTTGAGGTCAGGAGTTAGAGACCAGCCTGGCCAACATGGTGAAACCCCCTCTCTACTAAAAATACAAAAATTAGCCAGGTGTGGTGGTGGGTGCCTATAATCCCAGCTCCTTGGGAGGCTGAGGCAGGAGAATCACTTGAGCCTGGGAGGCGGAGGTTGCAATGAGCCAAGATTGCACTACTGCACTCTAGCCTGGGTGACAAGAGTGAGACTCTGTCTCAAAAGAAAAAAAAAATGTAGTATATATACACCATGGAATACTACACAGTCATAAAAAAGAATGAAATCATGTCCTTTGAAGCAATATGGATGCAGTTGGAGGCCATAATCCCAAGTGAATTAACACAGGAACAGAAAACCAAATACCTCATTTTCTCATTTATAAGTGGGAGCTAAACACTGAGCATCCATGGACATAAATATGGGAATAATAGACACTCTGGACTACTAGAGCAGGGAGGCAAGGAGAGGAGCGTGGGTAGAAAAACTACCTGTCAGGTACTATGCTTGCTACCTGGGTGATGGAATCTGTACCCCAAACCTCAGCATCATGCAATATCCCCATGTAACAAATCTGCACATGTATCCCCCGTATCTAAAATAAAAGTTGAAAAGACTGCCTGTTTCCTTTTAACACTAGCTTTAAATGTACCCTACAATTTTTAACAGCTTTATCAAGCTATAATGACATACAATAAAATACTTATATTAATGTATATAATTTTTATGTTTTGACATAGGTACACACCCAAGAAACCATCACTGCAATCAACATAATGAACACACACACTATGCCAAAGAGTTCCTTCATCTCCCTTTATAATCCCTCCTTTCTGCTTCTCCCTAGCACCCTCGATTTAGTAGATTTGATTTTATTGAGCAAAACAAAAAACATAACACACATCAAAACTATACAGGTCAGTGAATGGTCACAAAGGGAACACACACGAAACCACGACCCAGGTCAAGAGACAGAACATCAGCAACACCCCCAAAGGCCTTTTTGGCCTCTTCCTGTCACCATCCCCTCCATTCTTCCAAGCGGTTGCTCCTGGTTTTCTACTCCACTGACCACTGTTAGAGTTTTCTTGTAAAATATTTGGTGCATTTATGTTCCACCTACGAGTGGAACTGCTGGTTCATAGAGTGTACCTGAGTAGCTTCTACTAAACCATTTCCAAAGTGGTTCCACCAATGCGCACGGCCACCAGCACCTCTGCCAACTCTTGGACTGTTTGTCTGTTTTTCCCTTTTGTTGTCATTGTTTTGGCCATTCTGGGGAGTATACAGTAGTATCTGCTTGTCTTAATTTCCACGGCTCTAATTACTATTGGATTTGTATACATTTTCATATGCTTATTTGCTATTTGAATGTCTCCTCCTTTGTGAAGTGCTTGTCTCAATCCCTTGGCTGTTTTTTCTATTAGGATAGAAAAAACAGTTTCTCCTTAGAAATACACCGCTCTTCCTACATTCTGTACTGTAAGTCCATTGTTAAAAATGAGCACTGCAAATCTCTTCTCCCACTCTGTGTCTTATCTTTGCACATGCTTCATAATATTTTTTGATGAATAGAAATTCCCAATTCTAGTGCAGTTGCATGTAAGTCCATCAAACTTTTTCTTTAGAATTTATGCTTTTAAAAAATCCAATGTAAGAACACTTTCCTAATAACAAAGTTTGAAGTTTTCTCCAAAACTACTTTTTACACTTAAATCTATGAATCTTTTAGTATGATATGACAGAGGAGTCCAGTGGAATTAGTTTTTTGCCTAATAGCTAGCCATCGGATCCAGCAACACTGATGGAAAATTTGAACACAGCATGCAGGGCAAACTTTGCCATCCATCAGACTCACAGCATGCACCAGCCTCTTCCTAGACTCTCACTTTGTGCCACTTGTCTCACCAGCAATACCACAAGGTCCTGTTCACTGTGCTTTCAAAAAATGTTCTGAAACCCTGTAGGAACATCACCCATCTTGTTCATGTTCAACAGCATGTTAGAGATGCTTAGATCTTTGCATTTCCATATCCATTTTAGAATTGCCTTGTGCACTTACGCAAAAAGATATGTAAATTTGCATTGAGATTATAATGGATTTTTGTTTCATCGTGGGCAGAAATGACATTTTTACAATAATGACTTCCTATTTCATGAGTATGAACTCTCTATTTATTCAGGTTTTTAAAAATGTCTCTAAACTGTATAGCTTCGGGGGGCGGAGATTGTATACTTCTATCATTATATTAATTCTATGTAGATGGTATTTTAAGACATTGTAACTATCTACTTTTTAATTTATTTTTGCTATTTGTTACTGGCTGTGTTAATTCCAGCAAGCATGAAATGAGGAGCTGTTTTACTGGGGTAACACCTAGCTGCATGGCTCCAACCCCCTCCCATCTACTCCACCTCAGCAGGTATAAAATGGACTGATTCACAGCGAGTCCAAGCTAAGCTTGGGTGTGGCTTGTGCTGTCTTGTCACCATCGTTTATTGATAACAGTGAAAGTAATGATTGTTCAGGTTCTCACCTGGTCTCGGTGGCAACGCGGAGGGCTCTTCTATTGGGGGCTAGTCCATAGAAAAGACATACCCACGTGGCCAGCAGGATATAAAAAACCCAGCTGACACTTCATCTGGCTCTCCCTGGTTCTGAGGGGTTCTGTGCACACAGGCTGGCTTCTGAGACAATGCATCCTGGCACTACCCTGCAGAGAGGAAAGTTGGAGCTGGGGCCCATTCCTTCCTGACCCTTCACTGAGGCAGCCTTTGGCTGAGGCGCTTTTACCACACCTGATGCACCTCTTCAGAGTCTTCGCCATATCAAATCCTTTTCCTAAAATAAACTACATTTCTAAGCTTTGTCATTTGGAGTCCCGTGCCCTGGTGTCCAGACATATAGTTGATTTGTTTATGTTGACCTGCATTTAGTAAACTTTTATACTCATTTAACTATTCTGCAATTTACCTGTAGATTATTCTAGGTTTGTAAAGTACATAATCATAAATTCTTAAGCCTTCATTTCTCACCTATTTCACTGTCTAGAACTTCCAGTATGACGGTCGATTGTATTTGAATATACCAGGCAAATTCAATTGGCCCCAACATGGACTGCTTAGACAGTTCATCAGTAAGCATAAAAGAAGTTACCTTCTATTTCTAGTTTTTTTAATGAGCTCTTTAAATGATGGATAGGGGCTGAATTTTCTGAAACGCCTTTTATTCATAAATTGAATGAACCATTTGTTGTTGTTTTTATTGTGGTGAACAAAACAAGGCTAGAAAGATCCTTCTAATCATGGGCTTGACTGAATTGCAGGGGTTTCTAAAATGTATGTATGTATGTATGTATGTATGTATTTATTTTTGAGACAGAGTCTCACTCTGTCATCAGGCTGGAGTGCAGTGGCACTATCTCAGCTCACTTCAACCTCCGCCTCCTGGGTTCAAGCGATTCTGCTGCCTCAGCCTCCCAAGTAGCTGGGATTACAGACACACGCCACCATGCCTGGCTAATTTTTGTATTTTTAGTAGAGATGGGGTTTTTCCATGTTGGCCAGGCTGGTCTTGAACTCTTGACCTCAGGTGATCTGCCTGCCTCAGCCTTCCAAAGCGCTGGGATTACAGGAATGAGTCACCACGTCCAGCTGAACTGCAGTTTTTAAAAGTGAGGTCTTCATTGCCATTTAGTTCAATATACTTTCTAATCTCCACTTGATGTATTAATAGTTGTTTTGATAGGGTATTCCCAGTTCATTTGTAAGACAGATATGATTAATCTCATCTCATGGTTAGAAAACTGAGAGGTTGAGTTTCAAGTTTGTTGCCAAAGGTCCTAGACTGACTGAAAAATTTCCCCTCCTTGCCAAGTTCTTCCCTTCCTCTGTAAAAACAGTGCTCTCCAGTTCAGGAGCCTGGGCGGACCTCTCTCTCTAGCCCGTCATGTCACTGGCCTACTTGTGAGGAACACTGTCAAGAGAAGGAATCTCTCGTTCATTAATTCAAGGTGTTTTGATGCAGAAGATGCAGACTTTGACTCCCAGTATTGGCCTTAATAGGGGGATGCATTTCTGTGAATTTGAATATATTTTTAAATCTCTTTCTAAAACTATTGTAATTATTTTCCTTTATCCCTCATACTACATGGCAATCTAAAATCATAATGCAGGCCAAGTGCGGTGGCTCACACCAATAATCCCAGCACTTGGGACCAAGGCGATTGGATCACCTGAGGTCAGGATTTCGAGACCAGCTGGACCAACATGGTGAAACCCTGTCTCTACTAAAAATACAAAAATTAGCCAGGCATGGTGGTGCATGCCTGTAATCCCAGCTACTTGAAAGGCTGAGGCAGGAGAATCACTTGAACCTAGGAGAGGGAGATTTCAGTGAGCCGAGACCACACCACAGCACTCCAGCCTGGGCAACAAGAGCAAAACTCCATCTCAAAATAAATAAATAAGTAAATAAATATTTTTTTAATGAAGTAAAATAAAATCACAATGCAAAGATCACCTTGTTCCTGCACACACAGGACATTCAGCTCTAGATCCTGAGGAGGCAGCCCCTTGAGCATTGCCCCTTTCCTTGCACCTGCTTAGTGTGAACTTCTCTGAAAACATTTATCTGAGTCCCTCTGGGACCTGCAGATGATTCCCGGTTTGCATCCTGCTCTGCTGGACCACAGTCAACCACCTAAGTGTCACTTTGATGAGTGTCCTGAAAACAGTAGGCTCCAGGTCTCAGCCATCCTTGGAGGCCAAAGACCAGAACTCTGTGCCTTAATGCATTCTATTTTCCTTTATCATTTTTATTTTAAAATAATTAATAATGTTTATCTTCAAGAGAAACAGGCATGTCTTTGAGAACATCTTGCTTGAATGCAGATGTTTTAATTCCTGAATACCATCCTGCAGAATTCACCATACAGCCTATCATTGAGCCAAGGGAACTGAACACTGGCCCAGTCTTAAGTGGATTTTTAAAAATTCTTTGGCCTTTCAATCTCTACTTTATACCCCAAAGCTATGGTCCAAATGTTTGTCCCCTCCAAAACTCCTTTGAAACTTAGTCCCCATTGTAACAGTATTGAAAGAGTGAGAAATTTGAATATGATATTGGAGAGGTGGGACTGACCTTTGGGAGGTAATTAGAATTAGATGAGGTCGTGAAGGAGGAGTATCAGGGGCTTATAAGAGGAGAAAGAGGGTTCTGAACTGGCACTCTCAGCCCCTCTCACCTTGTAATGCGTCTGTCATGTTATAACACAGCACGAGTCCCTCACCAGAAGCCAAACAAATGTGGCCCCTAGATATTGGACTTTCTGCCTCCAAATTTCTTTTCTTTATAAATTACCTAGTCTCAGAGATTCATTTATAGCAACAGAAAATGAGCTAATGTGGCAGATAAAAACAGAAAAGAAGACAGCAAAGCAATCACTTTAAAAAAGATTCTACCCTGAGAGTAAGCACAAATGGTTAAAAAAGTAAATTATATTTCCTCAATTAATCAGAGCTAGCACAGAGAAGATGTTCATTTGTAAACAATTTCAATTCTACTTAAGACAAGATGGCATGAACCATGTTCATGAATATCTTTATAACATGGAAAACACTTTCAGGCATGAGTAAACTTCACCAAGGAAAACTATTAGGAAATGACGATGCTCACTTCTGCCAGGGATAGAGAAAGCGGAAAATAGTGTTGTCTTAACCACGAGAAAAAGCCAGCTACACCACAAGCTGAAATTTCCTTGGACCCAGCAAAATGTTTAGGTCACAGGGAAACCAAGAAGCCTGAAATCCCAGGAGGGGCAGACCCCTCTAAGGAGAAACTAGACAGGAACCAGGTTCACTTATGGCAAAGATGTGCAGATGGGAAGGGGTCTGAATTCACTCACCAGGCACTTACAAGAATGCTGGCGGCTGGGCAAGAGAAGAGGATGAGCCCCATCGGTAATACAGTCACGCAGGGTGGACTGGGCTATGTGCGCCAGACACGAACCCACCACCCCACCTAGATCCTTCTCCCTCAAAATGCAAAAGTCTTAACCCCACGAGCAAGGAAAGACCCACTGCAGGAGGGAAAGGGTAGAAGCAAAAGCCCTGGATACTCAGGGGAGGACAAGAAGTCATGCTGGGCCCAGGATCCTTTGCTGAAACCAAGGAGAAGTCCGCTGCCCTGGGGGAGTGTGGGGCTGAAGCAGGAATCCCCCACTCAGGTAGACTTTGAGCACCCAATGGAAGAGGGGCAGGAATGACACAGGCCCAGGCACACAGAGCATTTACAAGAAAAAAGCTGGAGCAGGACAACAGCAAGTTTCCCCTGACCTGGATCCTAGAACCAAATTTCACCCAGCACCAACTACCACTGGGAGCTGCAGAGTATGGAGAAGACCTGATACAGTGACAGCCAAAAGCCAAGCATGGAGCACTAAATCCGAGGAAGACTTCCCAACACACCAGCCAGACCCCACCCTACGCACAAGGTGAAAGGAGGAACGGAAAGCCTGTAGACAGCAAGAGCCGTGACAACAACAAATCTCAAATTCAGCTCATCGTTTGTCCAAACTTTATCAACCCTCCACATTAATGGCTTCACAGCATAAGAGGCATGCCCATTTCCGGGGGTAATTACTATATACCTCAGTCATCCCTGGTTTCCAAATGATGTTCAGCATTGAATAAAAAAGATCATGCACACAAAAAAAGCAAAATAGTAATAATAACCCACAATCAAGAGACAAGTAAATCAATAGAATCAGATATAGAGATGGCCCAAATGATGAAAACCTCAGCCAAGGACTTTAAGATAATTATGATTAATATGTGTGTAGTGGAAGGGGTGGCCAGCATCCATGAGCACAGAGACCTTTTCAACACAGCAATAAAATCCACACCATCTGCATCAGCCTCGGCTACAGCAGGTCCTGGTGTAGCACTGCTCATGTTCCGACATGCAAAGGCCCAGTGCTTCTGGCCCATAGCTCCTGTAAAAGCTAGACATATTCCTCAAGATGAGAATGTCTTGCCTTCTGCTGTCCTTATGTCTCTGCTCCATTCTGATGTCCCTGACATACAAACAATGCCAGTCTTCTTTACTCATGATCTTACAGAGGGGAATGAAATGTCTCATCTAGGAAGAAGAAGAGGGAGTGTCAACAACAACAATCAAGTCACTTTTTCAAAGACAGAAGGCAATCTCAGATCACTGAGGGCAGAATGATCCCAAGGAAAGTATTAGATGCAGCAAAGAAGTCAAATCAGTAGGGACGAGAGCATGCGGCCTCCGCAGTGTGGTGGAACTTAGCGATCTCTGCCAGAGCAGGTTTAATGAAGTAAAGGAGGTGAAAGACTGCAGTAGACTGAGGAATACATGCACGTGAGGAAGGAGAAGCAAGTTCAGACAGCTCTTTCACCCAGTTCTGAGAAGAAAATGAACACCCAGGGAATATATTTAACTGTTTCAACAGGACAGACAATAGGTAGAACAGCTACCTATGCCCTTATCTAGATGCAAGTGATTTAGTTTGGATATTTGTCCTCTCTCAGATCTCACGTTGAATTGTCAATTGTAATCCCCAGTGCTGGAGGCGGGGCCTGGTGGGAAGTGTTTGGATCATGGGGGCAGATCCCTCATGACTTGCTGCTGTCTTTGCAATGGCTGGTGAGTTCTTGCAAGATCCGGTCATTTAAAACTGTGTGGCACACCCCCTGTGCTTGCTCCTGCTCTGGCCATGTGACGGGCCTGCTCCCCCTTCACCTTCTGCCATGACTGGAAGCTTCCTGAGGCCTCCCCAGAAGCCGATGCCACCGTGCTTTCTGTACAGGTGCAGAACTGTGAGCCAATTAAATCTCTTATAAATTATCCCGTCTCAGATGTTTCTTTATAGCAGTGCAAGGATGGCCTAATACAGCATAGAAAGACAGAACTCCTTTCCGCGTGTCATAAAAACACTCACCACCTCCCCACACAAAGAGAATGATCATGTAAGAAAGGGAAAGAACATACACATATATGCGTCCCCCAACACATGACAGGAGCTATCTGGACACATCTCATTCTATCTTCAGAATGCTGTAAAGTACCAGTGCTCATTTCTAATTTAGAAATGAAGAAAATGAGACTCCAAGAGCTACGTGTGCTGCTCAACATTGACAGTTCCACGGGAGCCTGCACACAGTGACAGACACTGAGGTCAGCTTTCTTCCCCTGGGGGTTTTGCCTCAATTGTGAAGGTTAATGTTTAGTGAGCATGTGTTATACAATAAGTACAAGCACCTAATAAGTGCTAAGAAAAAGTAAGCTCAGCAGCACATATTAATACACTATTAATAGAATAAAATGAGGCATAGCAGAGAGATACCTCTTTGGACCTCAGGAATAAGATTGACCTCAGAATGAAATTAGCAAAAGGATCAAAGACAAATTCACTGTGAAGTGGAAGAGTCCCTCCCAGGCTGGCCAGCTTAAACCACCACAGGCTTCAAGGAATCTGTTTTGAAAACAAAGCATGAGATACAGAATTGCTGAAGTGTCTCAGAGGAATGTGTCACAATGCTCATTGCAAGGGCACAGGGAAGGTCACGGTGCAAGGACACAGACAGCCTGGCTCAGTGAGTTCACCATCGAGCACTGCATCAGGCAGAGGTGGGGGAAGCGGTGCCCAAGCATTAATACCTTGTTCCTCTGACTCAGTTTTGAAATTGCAGGCACCGTCAATTCTGATGAGCTTGATGAATTTATTTTTTAATTGAACTAGAATATGATGTAAAATAAAATATCAGAGAGTATCACACCTTGTGAAATTAAGTTTTCTTCAGTGAAACTCTTCTTTCAATTTTTCAAGAGTGTATAGGTATATACAGGGTTGGAATATGAAATATATTTTATACCATGAACTGAATTATAAAACAGATGAAAACCACAAGTCACTGTTATTCACTCATCTTGCCTTTGAAATGTGTTCACAAGGTTCCTCTTATTTGTAATTTATGTATCATGCACATCTGCCTACTGGAGGGGAAAATACTTTATAGGTCTCATTACTACCCATGTCTGTGCCTCTGTGACGTTGTGTGTGTGTGTGTGTGTGTCTGATCACAGGGGCACAAACTTAATGCTCTCTTCTCTGTCCCGTATTGCAATTGCCTACTGCTCCACCGCCCCAGGCCTAGAATAAAGATCTCAGTGCAAATGCACCTGCACATGTCATTCAAATGAAATTTGGGGGCGGGAGTTGTCACCATGAGTAAATGTGGACAGTAAGGCAAAGAGGGTGGAGTCTCAGGTAGTGGAGAGTACAGGGGCCACCTGGGCCAATTCAGGTGTCCAACAAACAGTGCTGCCTCCACCCTTGCCGGGAGCTTTCTATTCCTTTTGTTCCACAACCCTTTCTTCCATCACCTTCACCCCCACACTACTGATAGCCCTTCTCTGGAAGATGAAACCTTTCTTCCTCAATCCTGCCTTGTCCATTCCCAAATGCTGTGAATGAGGCACTTGGGCTCCAGGAACTGCAGGATGGCATCAGGAATCCTCCAAGGCTATTCATGCCCCTGTACTGTCTCTTCCTCCTTGCTTTTGGGTTCTTGGATGGACTCTGTCCCATCTGCTTCATTCCCACACTCAGTTCTTCCCACCACTCACCCTAACTCTGTGAGGCAGCAGCTATATGAAGAGCTGGAATCATCTGAGGGCACAGTAAAGGTGTTACCACCCTGATCAGGAGGAAATGGTGATAATGCAGAGGCTGGAATTGCCCTGTCTACCTTTACGAGCTTGGAGCAGGCTCTTTTCTGAAAAGTGTGTATTGACGTCTAACATGGGTGCTTAGGATTCCAAATCATAGAATTACCATTATCCAATCTGGAACCTTCTCCAGATGGAGCAGCTGTAAGATGCCAGTGCCACCACCAGCACAGGTTCCTAAATCATTGTGTGGAATACTAAGCACCTCTTGTTGACCTGCACAGGAAGCGGGGGGTGGGCAAAACAAATTCTCCTCTCTTGCCATTAAGATCGTTATTATTTAATGCAGAATAATGAATATTATTTAATGCAAATTAGATGGGAATTACAATCTGCTCCAGGTTTCAGACCACACATGGGGAGAATGGAGACACACAAAGTTGAAATGACAGAAGCGGGGGTTCAGAGAGATGAGGCCACAGGAGTTTTCAGGGCAGAGTCCTGGAAATGAGGTAATGATGCAGAGAGAGACAGAGGAGAAAGAAAGACAAAAGTCCCAATAATATGTGCACATACCCCAAAGTATGTGGACAAATACAGCTTCCCACAGTCATTGCTGCAGTAGAAAGCTGTGAACAGGTGCAAAGGATGAAGAGAGCAATAATGTGCACAATCCAGGGCTCCATGAGGCTGGGAAATGTGCCAAGGGCCTAGTCAAAAATGCAGGAGAGGTGCGCCACCTGGAATGGGTTCTGTCTTCTCCTTTCTTTTTGGACTCAGCTCTCTCTGCTGGACTCTGTCTAGATTCAGTGATGTCCAAATCCCCTTTATTCAAGATTCCAGATAGAGTTGCATTCTGATATCCCCTCCCCATCTCTCTGCCTCTTAGGGATAGTTTACATGTCACTCAGCATGAAGTCTCTAAAATTACATGATTCTGGGCCAGGCACCATGGCTCATGCCTATAATCTCAGCACTTTGGGAGGCCGAGATGGGAGGATCATGTGAGGTCAGGAGTTTGAGCCCAGTCTGGCCAACATGGTGAAACCCCATCTCTACTAAAAATACAAAAATTAGCTGGGGATGTCCGCGCACGCCTGTGATCCCAGCTACTTGGGAGGCTGAGGCAAGAGAATAGCTTGAACCCAGGAGGTGGAGGTTGCAGTGAGCCAAGACTGCACCACTGCACTCCAGCCTGGGCAACAGAGCAAGACTCCATCTCAAAAATAAATACATACATAAACAAAATAATTTTTAAAATAAAATTACATGATTCCTGGGGGAGTTGAGAGTGTGACAGTGTGAAGAGCTCCACAGATCTACCCCCTAGCAAAACAGGTAAAAATTACCAAAAAAAAAAAAAAAAACTGTAAAAAATGAAAACAACCATTTAAAGTCACTGATAATGGTCCCAAGGGCATACAATGAATGACATTTTACTCTCATCCAGGAACTCAGTGCAGTTCAAATAGAATAAATACAAAGCGATCTACAGACACATTATAGTGAAAATGCTGAAAGTTAATCCCAAGGAAAAAGTTCTGAAAGCAGGAAGAGACAGCAGAAAGTGAAAGCTTTGAACTTAAAAAGGATTCTCTTAAACTCTTCAATGGGAACCCCAGCAAGATTAACTGCTGATTCCTCATCAAAAACAATATAGGCCAAGAAGAAGTGGGATAACATGCGCAATGTCCAAATTTTAAAAATTCTCAACCAAGATTGCTATAACATAGCACAGCTGTTTCAAAAATGAAGGTATAGAGGGGTCGGAGCGCGGGGGCCGGCCGAAAGGAAAGCTGGAGGCGCGGGTGGGGAACATGTCGGAGTCGGAGCTCGGCAGGAAGTGGGACCGGTGCCTGGCGGATGCGGTCGTGAAGATAGGTACGGGTTTTGGATTAGGAATTGTTTTCTCACTTACCTTCTTTAAAAGAAGAATGTGGCCATTAGCCTTCGGTTCTGGCATGGGATTAGGAATGGCTTACTCCAACTGTCAGCATGATTTCCAGGCTCCATATCTTCTACACGGAAAATATGTCAAAGAGCAGGAGCAGTGACTTCACCTGAGAACATCCCAGAGGGAGGACAAGAGAAATCATGTTTATTCCTCAGGAATACTGAAGTGCCCTGGAGTAAGCTGCCATTCTTCTGTAACAATGTTATCAGTGATGCTTTAAACTCCAGCACCTGGTTATGTATTTGAAACCAAGTCTGTTTCTTGTTTTGTATTTTCTCTCTGGAAGTTGTAAGGAGGTGGTCTTAAATAAATTAAACAAAAATGAGTTTGGGGCAACTGGTTGGAGGGAAGGTGAAGTTCAATGATGCTCTTGATTTTAATCCCACATCATGTATCACTTTTTTCTTAAATAAAGAAGCCTGGGACACAGTAAAAAAAAAAAAAAAAAAAAAAAAATGAAGGTATAATAAAAACATACCCAGATTAACAAAACTGAAAGGATATGTTGCTGTTATGCCTGCCTCATAAGAAATCGAAAGAGAAATTCATCAGGCTGGAAGCAAGTGATCCCAGACAGTAAATCAAAATCACACACAAAAAACATAGGGCACCAAAAAAGGTAAATATGCAACTACAAAAAGCAGTATAAATGCACATTCTTCTATTTTCTTCTCTTAACCGAGGTAGAAAGCCGTTGTATACAACCGTACTTATACAATGCATTGTTCTTCCTGTACCATATATAAATGTAATGTGTTCACCAACAAGAGTATGAAGGAGGTCATGGGAGCAAAGCTGTATTGGGTTGAGAAAATGGCTCCAAATATTAACTCAAATTTATAAACCAAATGAAAAGAACCATAAATGATAACGAAGAATTTTAATATAACAAAATATCTAAATAAATACTACTTCTCCTTTCTTTCAACTTCTTCAAAAGATATAAAATCATATGTGATAATTATATCAAGTACCGTTGAAACTGTAATGCTTATAAATGTAATACCCAAAAAAGGTGTATAGAGAAAGGTAGAGAACTACATCTAAGACATACAGCTATACATGAAAGGGTGTAGAGCTACATGGGGGTAATATTACTATATCTAACTGGAATTAAGTTACATGAATCTGTAGCTGACTCTAATAATTTAAAATGTACATAGTTAGCCCAAGTCTACTCACTAGGGTGATATGTTACATGCAGTGTGCAAAAACATCAATAAAGAAATGTAAACACTACATTAGAAAACACTTCTTACAAAAGAAAACAGTAAAAAGAAATAGAGAAATAAAAATGCTATAAAAAATAGAAAACCAAAAGTAAAATGGCAATATAAATTCAACTGTATCAATAATAATATTAAATGTGAATTAATTAAACAATAAAATCAAAAGGTAGAGGTGGTGAGATTGAATAAAAAACAAGATCCAACTGTATACTGTTTAAAGAAGTCACCCTTTAAATTCAAAAACACAAGTAGATTGAAAGTAAAGGATATAAATAGATATATCATGCCAACAGAAAGCCCAAGAAAGCTATACTAAAGTAGCTATACTAATATCAGATGAAAAAGTTTTTTAAACAAAAAAAAAGTTAGTAGATATAATTAGGGACATATTACAACAACAAAAGTATAGATTCATCAGTAAGAAAGGACCAGTATGACTATGTGTGCACCTAATAAAATATCACCAAAACGACTGAAGTAAAAACTAACAGAAAGAAAGGTAGAAATAAAAAATTCAAAAATAATGTTTAAAGACCTTATTTCTCCAAATCCAATAATGGATAGAACAACTATACAAAAAAGCAACAAGGAAACAGGAGACACAAGCAACATTTTGGTTCCGCTAGACTTGAAAAATGTGGACAGAACATTCCACCCAACAACTGCAGAGTATACAGTACTTCTCAACTGTGCATGAACATTCTCCAGGATAGCTCCATGCTAAGCCATTAAACAAACCACAATACATGTATGTAAAAGGACAGGATAATATACAGTATGTAGATCAATCATAATGGAGTAGACCTGGAAATTGATAACTTAAAAGAAATTTGGGTAATTCAAATATGTGGAATTAAGCAACACTCTCCAAAATTATGGAAGAGTCAAAGAAAAAATCAAAAGAAATCTTAGAAAATACACCAAGATGATGGAAAATGAAGATGCAATATACACAATTTTTGGAAGGCAGCTAAAAAAGTGCTTAGAAGAAAATTTATAGCTGTAAATATATTAAGAAAGAAAAATGATCTCAAGCCAATAACCTAGGCTTCTCATGTTAAGACAATTTTTTAAAAAAGCAAACATAATCTAAAGTAGGCATAAAGAAGAAAATAATAAAGACTACAGTAGAAATCAATGAAATAGGAAATAACAAAAACACTAGAGAATAACAGTGAAATAAAAAACACATCATAAAAGATCAACGAAATAGAAAAACCTTTAGCTAGACCAAGAAACAAAGAGAGAAGACTCAAATAACTAAAATAAACAATGTTGAAAGGGGGACATTACTACCAAGTTTTAGGAAGTAAAAGGATATTTAGAGAATAATAATATGAACAATGGTATACACATATATTAGTTTATTTAGGTGAAATGGAAAAATTGCTAGAAATACATAAACTGCCAAAACGGACTAAAGAAAAAGGTAAATTACCTGACTGGAACTATTGTAACTGAAGAGATTATACTAAACCTACATACCTAGAAAAGTTCATGTCTAGAAACTTGACTGGTGAATTCTACCAAATATTTGGAGAACATTTAATATCAGACTTTCCCAAACTCTCCAAAAAATAGAAGCAATAGAGATACTTTCCAATTTATTCTATGAGGCAGTATTACCTTGGTGCCGAAACCTTACAAAGATATCACAAGAAAAGAAAAATTCAGAACAATGCATCTTATGAATATAGATGCAGAATCCTTCAAAAATACAGGCAAACAGAATCCAGCAACATATAGAAATAATTATACCACATGACCAAGTTGGATTAATTCCAGGAATATAAGGTTGGTTAAAAACCAAAAATCATTTAATAATAATACACCATATCAATATAATAGTAGACAACACCACATGACCATCTCAATAGACGCAGACAGTAAATCTGACAAAATCCAAGAGGATTTCATGATGAAAGTATTCAACAAAGTAGAAATGTAGGAGAACATCCTCAACCTGATAAAGGGCATGTGAAAAACTCAGAACTAAGATCATGCTTATTTTTTATGGCTGCATAGTATTCCATGGTGTATATGTGCCACATTTTCTTAATCCAGTCTGTCACTGATGGACATTTGGGTTGATTCCAAGTCTTTGCTATTGTGAATAGTGCCGCAATAAACATACGTGTGCATGTGTCTTTATAGCAGCATGATTTATAATCCTTTGGGTATATACCCAGTAATGGGATGGCTGGGTCATATGGTACATCTAGTTCTAGATCCTTGAGGAATCGCCATACTGTTTTCCATAATGGTTGAACTAGTTTACAATCCCACCAACAGTGTAAAAGTGTTCCTATTTCTCCACATCCTCTCCAGCACCTGTTGTTTCCTGACTTTTTAATGATTGCCATTGAGTTTGTGTCCTTTGTAGGGACATGGATGCAGCTGGAAACCATCATTCTTAGCAAACTATCACAAGAACAGAAAACCAAACACCGCATGTTCTCACTCATAGGTGGGAACTGAACAATGAGATCACTTGGACTCGGGAAGGGGAACATCACACACCGGGGCCTATCATGGGGAGGGGGGAGGGGGGAGGGATTGCATTGGGAGTTATACCTGACGTAAATGACGAGTTGATGGGTGCTGACGAGTTGATGGGTGCAGCACACCAACATGGCACAAGGATACATATGTAACAAACCTGCACATTATGCACATGTACCCTAGAACTTAAAGTATAATAATAATAAAAAATAAATTAGAAAATATATATATTGGAAGATAAAAAAAAAAAAAAAGATCATGCTTAATGGTGAAGGCCAGTATACTTATGTTCTAAGATCAGGAACAAGATCCAATCTCACCACATCTATTCATCGTTGTACTGACGGTCCTAACTAGGGCAATTTGGCAACAGAAATAAATAAAAGGTGTCTAGATTGGAGAGGAGGAAGTTCAACTAGCTTTATTCTCAGGGGACATGATCCTGTATTTAAAAAACTGTAAGGAATTCACTAAAAACTATTATAACTAATAAATGAGTTCAGGTATATAATGGGATACAAGATGATGTACAAAAATCCATTGTATTTCTGTATACAAGAAATGAACAATCAAAATGAAATTAAGGAACAAATTCTAGTTATAATAGAACCAAAAACAAAATACTTAGGAATATCTTTAAGAAAAGAGATATAAACTTGAACACTAGAAACTACAGTACATGGCTACTGTTGGCAACACCTGGGTATTATGCCTAGTCTCCCCTCCTTGACTCTGAGGATTTTCCCTTCATAGGGGTTAGAGGGGGATTGTATTGTTGGCCTTTATGTTATTACAGTTGGGCTTGGGGTGAGGTCTGCACAACCAAATGTGTATTACTGTTTCCATTTTTATGGATGGAAGACTGAGGCCCACAAAGAGAAAGATGACCATCCATATCCTGGATGGTAGACTATCAGGCACGGGTTCCCCTCACCAAACCCCTGCCAATCATCCTGTATTTAAAGGATCCCCAGATATCATCCCAATAGGTGTTTAAGAGAGAGGCCTGGGATCCAGGAGTCTGAGAAACGAACACAGAAATTCCAAAGCCTGAGGCAACAGGGTTCTAGGAGGATCAAGACTGAGTTCCATAGATCTGCACAATAGTCACTAAGGCAATTATAAGATCAGAGAAGATACAGAAACTTAAACAAAGCAGGACGTATCTTAGGAAAAGAGAAAATCAGGGATAGGTTTTGCAAGTGGCAAGCCTCTCATCCCTCCATGCCTCCACCCCCAAAACTTCACCTCCATTTCATCCCAACCTCTTTCCATCCCTCAACCCCATAGCAACCTTCATTACATAAGCCCACATCTACCTGCTTGAAGAGGAATTTTGATGGTAGCTGGAGCTCTGAGGAAGCCTACACAGAACTCCATGCCTCGTAGGTGGCAAAAGCCAGGACAGAAAGGCAAAGTTCGAGTCCATCTTACAAAAAAAATAAAAAGTAAATAAAATAAAATAAATATTGGATGGATGGATGGATGGATGGATGGATGGATGGATGGATGGATGGTTGGAACTTGGATGGAACTTGGGAGATTCTTGGTAAATAATTATCAGACTCTGGAAGAGTACATTGGCACAAGGATTATGAAGTGTACCTACCCTATGACCCTGCTATTGTATTACGTATATATGATAGAGCATTTTCCAACTGTGTAATATAACCCATGGAAGGCTAACAAGTAACTTGAGTGAGAACATCCTTTAATGGAAGAGGCTTAGCATTTTAATTTCTTACTAATTTGTTAACAAACTTGAAGTAAAATTAAGACTTTTTACCTACTTTAGAATGCATCTAACAAAAAACAGTCATGGGTTATAACAGCAGTACCTACATCAGATTTTTTTAATGAGATTACTTAATATCATCGACTCATTGGGCCACGTTCAAATTTCCCCACAGTTCCCACAATGTTCCCCGTTGTCAGACTAGGATTAAGAAAGAACCAGAACTGCACGTCTCCATCAGGTAGATAGATCTGTAGATGTTAGGCATCCCGACCTTTTGGCTAGTGTTACTCATTTTGCCACAAGTCAAAACACGTGTTTACTTTTGAGATTATTTTTGCAACGCTGAAGTCAACATAGAACAAACATTGCTTTAAAATATTTTGCCTTAAACATCTCTATCCTTTTTTATCCCCAACACTTTCTATGGATTATGTGACTTCAAAGAGTTTCCTTTGAGGAAACACAAGTGTTTCCCACTTAATGTCAGTAATATGTTCTTTAAAATCATAAATTCTGCATGAAAATAATGGGAGCTTATTTGACATTAATATGGGAAAATTAGACTGTGTCATACTGCTGCTCCAAACCTATTTCTTAAAATTTAATAAAATGAAGTACAATGCTCCCTTGTGACAGACTCTTTTTATGTTTGTATTTTTTTAAGTAAACAAACTTTTTTATGATGTAAAAACTTTAAAACATAGATGGCTTTCTGATGTGCAAACAGTTGCTTTGTATGATTCACATGGTCTCTATTAGCACCAGCCACCTACCTCACTGAATTCCATCCATTTGACATTCATTGTGATTTCCAAAATTTCTATGTATGCTTCCAAAGTGCTGTTGATTGTATTTAACATACACATTAAGACTTTCTTCCCCACATAATTTTCTTAGATATATATCAAGTTTTGATGGCTTAGATGTATCAGTTAGCATTTTCTTTACAAGAAAGTAATCAGAGCTTAGTGGCTTAAAAAACAACCACCATTTTCTTTGTTCAAGCTTCTGTGGATCTGTATTTTGTGGTGGGTTCATTTGGACAGTTCATATTCTATGTTAGTGTTGCTTGGATCATGAGTGACAGTTGAGTCACCTGGTGCCTGGCTGAGTCTCCTGGCTGGTTGGCTTAAGATGCCTTTACTCACATGTCTTGTGGTTTGTGCTGGCTCTCTGCTAGGCACTGTGTCTCCAACAGGTAGCCCCAGGATTCTTCACAATATGACTGTGTCCAAGAAGGCAAGCACCATTAGGCAAATACTTTTTTAATCTATATTTGCATCACATTTGCCTGTGTCCCATTATTCAAGGCAAGTCAAAAGGCAAAGCCCAGTTCATCATCACAGCACATTACATGAGGTCTTGGATACAGGGAGACTTGTCATTGGGAAACATTACTGGAACAGTGTACCATAAGAAATATACATTATGTACATTTGTTTCCGATACAGTCATGGGCAAAAAAATGTTCGTTTGCAAGATGCATACTTTGCATGATATCTAGATATATAAAAGCAAGATGTGTTAGAGATAGTGGAAACACCACATAGAGTCCTGCATGGAACCCACATATTCATAGGAAAATAGTTAAAACAGCCAAGTATATGTCTATGATGTTAATTTTAGTGGAGATATAATGTCAATTTCTTTGGTTTAAATTATTACATTATGTCTTTAGGTAACATTCATTGGTGTTAAATTAGTAAAGTATATTATCATTAACCCAAAAATAAAATATATATCTAATGTCAACTAATTAATATACTGGCAGATGCATTTTTAATGGATCTTAGTTTCCGCGTATTTGAGGTGTGGAGGACTCATCTCTCCTAAGGATGTTCCTGTTTGTGTTTTTTGTTGATGTGGTTGTTTCTTTTTGGGGAGGGAAGTCATTTTCCAGCTAATTTGTATAGCGTTTTGGACACAAGAATGTAGGACCAAGCCACACCAGTTCTCTCCTTAATCCACTACATTTACCTTCTCTCTCAGCCATGTTTCCAGAGTCTGTCTTGCCAAGACCAGCTCGGTCAGGGAGACCCTAACCCAGCAGCGCTAGAGGAATTAAAGACACACACGCAGCAATATAGAGGTGTGGAATGGGAAACCAGGGGTCTCACAGCCTTCAGAGCTGAGAGCCTCGAACACAGATTTACCCACATATTTACTGACAGCAAGCCAGTGATAAACATTGTTTCTATAGATTATAGATTAACTTACAGGAAACAAAGGGATGGGCTGAAATAAAGGGATGAGTTTGGTTAGTTATCTGCAGCAGGAGCATGTCGTTAAGGCACAGATCGCTCATACTATTGTTTGTGGTTTAAGAATGCCTTTAAAGCGGTTTTCCACCCTAGGTGGGCCAGGTGTTCCTTGCCCTCATTCCAGTAAACCCACAACCTTCCAGCATGGGTGTCATGGCCATCATGAACATGTCACAGTGCTGCAGAGATTTTGTTTATGGACAGTTTTGGGGCCAATTTATGGCCAGATTTTGGGGGACCCCTTCTTTGATTTGCAAAGCGATAAAAGCAAAGGCAGCTTTGTCACAGTGAACTACGTCTTGCAGGAGTCAGGATCCGCATCTGCAGACTATACAAAGACAAACAACACAGATTAAAAGCACAATCATCATTGAAATCACAGAGCTTCCAAGTGTTTTTGTCCATTTTAATGGGTTACTAGCTGCTAATCTGTCTGCAGCTCCTTCAAGCACTCCAGTTCCTGGCATTAAGGTCAGGTGTGCCTGGGATGCTTTAAATATTTGTTCTTTTAATTTTGTAATATCCAAAGACAAGTCTGTAGAGTGTCCTAGATGCTTTTTTATCCTTTCCCAAATTTTGATCTTATTAACAGCTATTAATAGTTTCCACAAATCCTTATGTTAAGCTCCTAGAGCAGGCCATATCATTTGAGGTTGAGGTGCCACTATACTGCCATGGTTCCAGATAATAGGAACTCTTGCCATACTTCTATCATTTCTACCATCTGACCATTTTGTTCAGACCAGCTGAATACAGTGTGGCCATGGCACACAGACTGAGAGGTGCAATTTAATCTAAACATCCCCATAAGGGACCAATCAATAATGATTCCACAGGAATGGTTGCGCAGCACCTCTGCCTGTTCTGCAATGCAATCTTCCCAAACAAGTATGTCCATTTTTTCTGGCCAGGTCCAATTCTGTTTACAAATAGGTTTTTGAGAGTGGTATGCCTCAATTATAGGAGCAGATTTATTATGGTAAATACTGAGATCCAAAAGCATGTGTAACTGTGTCATAGAGTGATTACATCCAGGTATTATTGCCAGCCAAGATTGATAAATATGCCCAATAAGTATAATTGTTCTCTGTTTCAGCCCTTGTTGAAGGAATACTCATGGCAAAGGTGATCACCACTATCATAGCTACCATTAAATTACTCATTGGGACTGGTTGTCCTGCTTTCCTCAGGTTTTCTTCCGCCATCTGTGACAGCTTCTTGATCTGTCCCCAGGTGGGTGGCTGTGTTCGACAGGTGTTGCTCATGATAGCTGGGGTCTTCCTCAGCATCAGCCTCAACATGGCTGCAACCAGGGGGGTCCTTGGGTTCCTCCCGGAATCTCTTCCTCGGCATCTGGCTCACGATAAGGTTTCAAGTGTCTTGATGGTATCAAATCGGCTGTTGATTTTGTCCCAGAGAAACACAAGCATAACCTCTACCCCAAGTTATTATTTTACCTATTTCCCAACTTTTTGTTGTTGGATCTCTCCACCAAACCAGTTGTTCTGCTTCTGTCTTTGCAGCTGGTTTCTGTAGATGCTGTTCAGCTGCTGATACATCTGGCCTCTGGGCAGACTAAAAAAATTTAAAGTTAATAATACTAGATTCAGTTGCATCTGCAGTGTTCCATATTCTCTATTCCTCCCCCCCCCCCCCACCCCCCTCTGCTTTTGCAACTGCTGTTTCAGGGAGAGATTCATTCTTTCCACTGTGGCTTGTCCTTGAGAATTGTATGGGATACCAGTAACGTGTTTAGTATTCCACATAGAGAAAAATGTAGCTAGAGCTTGGCTAGTATAGCCTGGGGCATTATCTGTTTTAATAGATGCTGGAATGCCCATCACCACAAAACACTGCAAAAGGTGACGTTTAACACAGGTAGAAGACTCTCCTGATTGACATGTAGCCCAAAATGAGAAAAAGTGTCCACACTAGTCTCCCAAACGAGGGAAGATGTGTGACATCCATTTGCCAAAGAGAATTAGGTTCCAATACTTGAGGATTAACTCCTCCCGTGAAAGATGAGGAATGCACCATTTGACAAGTTGGACATTGCTGGGTAATAGCTTTAGCTTCTTTCCAGGTAATGCTGTATCTGCATTTGAGACCAGAGGCATTGACATGGGTTAAATTGTGGAAGTGTCTAGCATTAGATATTGCATTAGCAACTAGGTGATCAGCCATTTGATTCCCTTCAGTCAAAGGTCCTGAAAGAGGTGTATGAGCCCTAATGTGAGTGATGTAAAAAGGGTGCATTCTACTCCTAATTGCTGTTTGCAATTGGGTAAATAAACTCATCAGTTGTTCATCTGTATGAAATCATAACTGAGCATTTTCAATTAACTGTGTGGAGTGAACCACGTATGAAGAATCAGAAATCACATTAATAGGCATATCAAAAGCAGTCAATACCTCAATTACAGCTACAGGCTCCACTTTTTGAGCTGAAGTAGAGGGCGTCTGGAAAATTTTACTTTTCGAGCCAGAATAAGAAGCTTTACCATTACTAGACCCATCTGTAAAAACATTCTCAGCACCTTCAATTGGTTTAAATTTAGTTATTTTAGGGAGAATCCAATTAGTTAATTTCAAAAATTGAAACAGTTTCGTTTTAGGAAAATGATTATCAAGAGTACCCACAAAGTCAGCTAAATGGGTTTGCCAAGTAAGACTATTTCTGAAAGCTTGCTGTATTTGTGCCTTCATGAGAGGGACAATAATTTTTCCAGGATCATATCCATGTAATTTAACAATCTGAGTTCTCCCATTTCCTATCATAGTAGCAATTTGATCTAAATAAGGAGTTAGAGTCCGTGAATTAGTATGTGGAAGAAAAAGCCACTGTACTAAGTCCTGTTCTTGGACAATAACACCGGTAAGTGAATGCTGAGTTGAAAAAATTAGCGAATCTAGAGCCTTCTCTGGATCTATTCTATTTATTTGAGCTTTATGGACTTGCTTCTCAATTAGCTGTAACTCTGCCTCAGCCTCCTTTGTTAATTGCTATGGGCTAGTGAGACTAGGATTTCCTCTAAGGATAGAAAACAGATTACTCAAGGCATAGGTAGGAATGCCTAGAGCAGGTTGTATCCAATTATGTCCCCTAGTAATTTTTTAAAGTCATTTAATGTTTTCAATTGATCCCTACATATGGCTACTTTCTGTGGCACAATGGTAGTGTCATTTACTAAGGTCCGCAAGTAGGAGTAAGGAGCAGTAGGCTGAATTTTGTCAGGAGCTATAGTTAAACCAGCACGAGAAATCAAATTTTGCAAGTGATCATAACATTGGAGTAATATTTTTCGAGTGGAGGCAGCACAAAGTATATCATCCATATAATGAATAAAGTAACACTGAAAATTTTTTACGAGTAGGTTCAATTGCTTGCCCTACATACGTCTGGCAAATTGTTGGACTGTTTAACATGCCTTGTGGCAGGCAATACTTTCCAGTGAAAACGCTTAGCAGGCTACAGGTTGTTTACTGCAGGAATTGTAAATGCAAACCGTTCACAGTCTTGCTCAGCTAAGGAGATAGCAAAGAAACAGTCTTTTAAATCTATGACTATTAAAGGCCAACGTTTTGGAATTATAGCAGGAGAAGGCAATCCTGGCTGTAATGCTTCCATAGTTTGTATAACTGAATTGATGACTCTTAAGTTAGTTAACGTTCTCCATTTACCTGATTTTTTCTTAATTACGAAAACTGGAGAATTCCAAGGGGAAAATGTTGGAGCTATGTGCCCATTTTCAAATTGTTCAGTAACTAATTCCCCTAAAGCCTCCAGTTTCTCTTTACTTAGCGGTCATTGTTCTATCCAAATTGGCTTATCTGTTAACCACTTTAAAGGTATAGGTTCTGGAGGCTTAACAATGGCCGCCATCAAAAATGATGTCCTAATCTTTGGTGGGAACTTTGTCTTTCTGCTTGAAGCGGTTCTTTCAAACCTTGCAAATTTTTTTCTAGTCCCATACCAGGGACTTACCCCCATTTCATGCATCATATGTTGATTTTGAGGGCTATATAATTATTCTGGAATTAGAACTTGTGCTCCCCATTGTTGTAATAAATCTCTCCCCCATACATTTATAAGTACAGAAGTTATAATTGGTTGAATAGTCCCAGGTTGTCCACTGGGCCCTTCACAATGTAAAATATAACTACTTTGATATACTTCAGGGGCTTTACCAACTCCAACTATGTTAAATTGAGCAGGATGAACTGGCCACGTGGACGGCCAGTGCTGTAGAGAAATGATTGAAATGTCCACTCCTGTATCTACCAAACCTTTAAATTTCTTTCCCTGGATAGTTATTTCACAGGTAGGACATTTGTCAGTAATTTGATTTACCTTGTTTATTTGTGCTTCCAAATCCTCCTGTTTGTTTAATTTCACTTTTCCCCATTCCCACATATGGCACAATCAGGAGCTGTGCTATGCGCTCTCCTGGCTCTGCTTTCCAAGGAACTGAGGTAGATATAATAATTTGAATTTCCCCATTGTAATCTGAATCAATGACTCCTGTATGTATTTGTACCCCTTTTAAATTTAAACTAGACCTACCTAGAAGTAATCCTATTGTCGCCGCTGGCAAGGGTCCACAGACTCCTGTTGGGACCTTTGGTGGGGGTTCCCCAGGCAGAAGGCTCACAGTTTTTGTGCAGCATAAATCTACTGTGGCACTATCAACTGTGGTGGGGGACAGACACTGTAGAGGGGTGAGGGAATGGCCTGAGCCAGAAATGTCCCTGTTTGGAATGGGGCCCAGGATGGGCCTCTCATGGCGTTTCCCAAAATTGTGTTCCCTTCTTTATCAAACTTAGAGTGACACTGATTAGCCCAATGGCTTTCTTTTCTGCATTTTGGACATATTTCCAGCTCAGCAGTTTTCTTTTTTCCCCTATCTGGCAGCCTGACTCGCTGATTTTTTTCTACATTCTTTTTTAGTATGACCATGCTTCCCACAGTTAAAACAAGCTCCTTTATCCACTCTTAGTCCTGCCATTGCCTGTGCCAACAAAGTAGCTCTATGTAGATTACCTCTGATACCGTCACAGGCCTTGATACAATCACCTAAATGTGCTTTCCCTCTAATATGTCGCAAAGCAGCCTGGCAATTGGGATTAGCATTGTCAAAAGCTAATAACCACAACACTATATCCTAAGCAGCCAAATCTGCAATCATCTTTTTAAGAGACTCCTGTAACCGAGCTATAAAATCTACATATGCTTCTTTTGGTCCCTGTTTTACAGCACTAAAGGAAGGGTGTTGTTCTCCACCTGAAGTGATTTTTTTTCCCAAGCTCTAATACACACTCTTCTATGCTGTTCTAGGCATCATCCTGCATGACCACTTGTACATCTAAACCAGCCCAGCCGCCAACCCCCAAAAGTTGGTCTGCAGTTATATTAATTTGAGGTTGGGCCTCGGCATTGTGAGCAGCCTGAATGGAAGCTTCATCTGCCCACCAAATTTTAAATTTTAAGTACTGAGCAGGAGTTAGACAAGCTCAAGGAAGAGCATCCCAGTCAGTAGAAATCATCTGACTGGAAACAGCAACATTCTTTAACAGTCCCATTACAAAAGGAGAACCTCGTCCATACTGATTAATAGCTTAAATTCTTTGAGTAATTTAAAAGGAAAAGGCTCAGATGTAGCTATAATATTTCCCTGTTGATCTGGGGGTTGTATTCTAACAGGGAATTGCCAAGCCTCTAATTTACCCTCTCATCTAGCTTGCTGAATTCCTGCCTGAATAGAACTGAGAGTGGTCACTCAAGGCGCTGCTCTAACAGTCACTGGGGCAACTACTTTTCACCCAGTGTCCTCCAGAAAAGAAAGATCTGGAGGGTCAGGCCACTCGGTCTTCAAAATAATAAAGAGGGGGTGCAGAAGGGTAGGGATGAACCTCTCCCTCCTTTGCCACTTTAGCTTTAGCTGGCAAACAAACCTGCTCTGTAACCTCTTCTGTTACTTCATTATAGTCTCCTTCCTCCTCATCATTAGTGTGAAAAGGTTACAAGGTGGAATGAACCAGAACCCACAGTTGTCCCATTGTTACCCTGATGCTTCCGAGCTCCCCTTCTTTCTCACCATGGGGATTGCTTAAGAGTACTCGGATGTCCTCCAGCTTAGTTCCACATTCTCCAACCATCACTCTGGCAACCCTTCAACCTGGATTCGAGCCCCCACGTATGGGCACCACTTGCTGAGACCAGCTTGGTCGGGGAGACCCTAACCTAGCAGTGCTAGAGGAATTAAAGACACACACACACAGATACAGAGGTGTGGTGTTGGAAATCAGGGGTCTCACAGCCTTCAGAGCTGAGAGCCTCGAACACAGATTTACCCACATATCTATTGACAGCACGCCAGTGATAAGCATTGTTTCTGTAGATTATAGATTAACTAAAAGTATTCGTTAAAGGAAACAAACAGATGGGCTGAAATAAAGGGATGGGTTTGGCTAGTTATCTGCAGCAAGAGCATGTCCTTAGGGCACAGATCACTCATGCTCTTGTTTGTGGTTTAAACACTTTGGGTTATTAGAAAGGATTGCTGTACTACCTGACCATGGATCAGAAAGAGCAGGTGAATACATTGAGAGACAGATTTTCATGGGAGGAGAAAAATAGGTTATTAGGATCTGCTTATATGGCAGAAATAACGAGCAGAAATGATGAATGCCCTCTCCTTTGAAAGGAAACAGCTATTTTATACCAAATATTAATGAAAAAAATAATCTTATTTTTGAAAACTGAACACCAACTATCAAAGACTTTATCCAAAAGAACCACAGTGGAGTGTGAGTGTGTAGGATTTACATTTTATTACTGAAATTGTATTTTGTTGTTTAGAACGTATCATATCTCATTTTAATGAAAATAAATCATTTTCCCATAAAAAAAAAAAGAACACCTTTAAGCGGTTTTCCACCCTAGGTGGGCCAGGTGTTCCTTGCCCTCATTCCAGTAAACCCACAACCTTCCAGCATGGGTGTCATGGCCATCATGAACATGTTACAGTGCTGCAGAGATTTTGTTTATGGACAGTTTTGGGACCAGTTTATGGCCAGATTTTGGGGGGCCTGTTCCCAACATGTCTACTATGTGTTTTCAAGAGCAACAAAAAATTAAACACCCAGTGAGTGGAGGTTTTTTTTATTTATCCCTCACTTTCTTTTACATTGTGTTATGAATTTCAGTGGAAAAGTAGAAAAAAGTAAAGCAAAACTTAAGGGAAATGGACATAATAAATAAGATAAAAATAACCTATAAACATGGGCAGATTGTGAAGACCTTAGAGTTTTCGTCTAAATTGAGTACAAATCTGTCTCTGATTTTTATGATGCCGTGGTAAAAAGGCAGTCACGTTTGTTGCATGATTGGAATGGAACCTAAGAAGAGACCGTGCTACATTCTCGTGAGACATGAAGACTTGCTGACACCAAAGTCTGAAACACTGACTTCATTAGTCACGTAGATGATGTTGTGGAAACTTTCTCACCACCAACCTGGAAGGTAAACGCTTTTCACGTTCTGCAGTGGAAATGGTTCCCTGGCACTAAAACACAACTTCCAGAATAAGGTATTTCTGGAGTTACTAAAATATGTTGTCTTAGACAGGTTTGGAAGGTGAAACTTCATTCATAAGTAAAACCTGGAACATCTGGGGGACTGAGTCAAGCACAGACCCTTAAATAATTATCCATACCTTTCTCTCAGTTCTTCTATATCTACGAGGTATACAGCAGACTGGTCAAAGTTCTTTGTTTCTGGCACATATTCCCAGCACAATGTAGTCTTAATGCATTTTTTCTAAAACTCACCAATAACCTAAATTATAGTAAAATGCAATGACTATTATCTAGTCTTTGCCTAACTTGAAACTTTTGCCATATTTGAAACCACTGTTCATGATCTGCTGGAAATTCTTCTGTGTTCGTTTATATCATGGGCTCACTGATTGTTCCTTCTCTTTTTCCCTGAATTCTTCTACTTTCTTCTCCGTAATGTACCTCATAGAAGTGTACAATCGGATTTCCCACCCATCCCACTCTACAGTTCTCCTGTCTGACTCAGCCTCTGTGATTTGGCAGTCCTGTTTCTCTCCAGCTTTGATGTCTTCCCCAGCCTTTAGAGCACACGGTCAACTCCCTATTAAATGCTTCTTTGTAGCTATCCAAAAGACACCTCAAGACCAACAAATCCAACATGAAAACCACCTCCATTATTCCCTTATCTGTGGTATTATGACCTTACAGCCAGTGACCCAAACCCCTATTCCTCCTGAAATCCTCTCTCTTAGGTCTTACCTCATCTAGTGTCAACTCCTGCTACTTATGTTTATTTGTTCTTTGTATTTTATTCTAATGTCTGTTTACAGTGCCAGTTTAGGGGGAAGAGCTGGTTTGTGATTTGGTGCTCACAACCATCAGTAAGTTTGTTACATCTGAAATGTGATTCTTGGCAAAACCTTAAGGGTGTGTTTTCTGGGTGATGAGGTTCAGTCCCTGGTGAACCTTGCTTTTAGCCAGCACATGTGACATCCTTCAGATTACACTGGGAAAATCATTCAGGAGTTACTGGGATGCATTTGGACAAGGGTCCACACAAAGATATGCAAAGAATAAAATGCACCACAGATTTTCATAATTTGTACCTTTTCCTTATATAAATTTATCTCAGTGATTCTATCTAGTTTTCTTAATATACGATTGTAGGTTTGTAGTTGAAAATACCTGTCATGTTTTCTTTTTTAAAGATTATACTCAATCTAATACTGAACATTTTAAATTCATGATTACAGTCTAGAGTTCTAACATAAGTGAAATGTGCTTTATTCATTTCTGTTGAAGCTCATATTCACACACCCTATTTTTCAAACCAACGCACCCTATGTTTCAAACCAAAGTGCTGCCTATGGTCTCGAATAACTTTTTCAGTGTTCCAGTTATCTGCTGTGTAACAAAGTACTACAAAACACTGGTTTAACACGAAATTATTCTTATTACATATGAGAATGTTGTGGGTCAGGATCTGAACAAGGCCGTGTGGGTTGGCTGCTTCCTGAAGTCTCTGGTCTGCACCAGGGCAGTGTAGTCTGCTTCATATGGTCTCTGATCTCAGCTGGAAGGACAGCTATGTCTGCGGACATTGAGGAGGCACCCAGGCCTCTCCTTGTGGCCAGACTGGACCTCCTCCCAGTCCAGCAATCTCGGGGTAGCTAGGTTTATCTGGCATCTCCCAGAGCAGGTATGCAAGAGGCCCAGGCAGAGGCTGAGAGGCTTTTCATGATCTTCCCTCAGAATTCCCAAAATATCTCTACCAACGCATTCTCCCAGGCTCATCACAAAGAGCAGTCCAGTTCAAGTGCCGGGCAATTTGATTTCAGTTACCATAAGAGGAATAGTAAGATTTGCAACAGTCTTTAATAAACTACTTTGCCTTCTGGCTACAAGTTATTTACATTTCTTCCACATGCAAAATGTGCTATGCCCCTTGTGTGCCCCTCTGAAGAGCCCCAGAAATCTTTTCCTGCTATGGAACTGGCTGAAAGCTTATCCACATTAGGTACTGGTGGCCCGTCTTCTGCCACCCCACAAACAGCCAGCACAGAGCGAGAACATGGTGGGCGCTTCCCTTCCACCTGCTCCAGTTCATTGATTAGGACCCAGTCCTAACATGCTTCGTGCCTGTTCACTCTGCCCTCTGGGCTCTCACCATTCTCCATGTTCTTTTTCCTTAATTCCTGGGTTTGCAGTTGACCAATTTTCTCCACCTATTTTTTGTTTACTGTAATTTGGAAACCCGGTGACCCCCCTTTTCATTTTCTTCTAACTCTGGACTTTGGGTACAAAAAATTATTCTGTGTAAACTGTCTTTGAAAAAGACAAGCTTCCTGTGGACCAAAATCCATTAGACCAAAATAACCCTCCCCGACCACACACAAACACACACACTCACTCACTCCAAGACAGGAGTTTCCGTCTCTAGTCTCCCCTTCTCTCTGAGGCCACTGTGGGAATACAGCCTCAGAAGCCCTGTTGTTACCAGGTACACTCTTGTCACACCCTAAGGTCCTTAAAATGCTGAAAATATTTTTGACTTTTCACCTTTTTACAAAAACACTGGGTTCTATCTTTGCCATAAAGCCATTTCTTACCTTAAAATGTTTTGGTGGGAAAAATCGAGGATGAGAAACATTTTTATTTCAAACCCAGCAAGTCCTGGCTCATTTCCCCTAAGTTCTGTTTGACGATTGAATTTCCTTTTTTAGATCATCTCTATCCTCTTATATTTTCTCAAAGGCAGTGGGAGGAGACCAGGTAGCTCGTTCCACATTCTTTCCATTCATCTCCTTAGGCCAACCCCAACATGGTGAGATTCCCTTTTAATTTTTTACGTCACGGCAGGCAGCCATGCTGCCCACAGTCCTCCAGTTTATAAGCCACATGCCTTTTTCTTCAGTTTCCAGTGTGATTTTTCTCACTGTACTTCAACCCTCACCAAGAGTCTTGACACCCTTCCAACTTCCATGAACAGTCTTCTTGAGGCCCAACTTCTGCTCAGTCTTAGGTGCAGTGCTGCATGTCGTAGCTTCTTATTAACACAGCACCCCATTCCAGCTGCCAAATTCTGTTCCTGTTATCTAATCCCTGAAACATAGCAGTTTCAAACATTTTACTAGTACTTCTGTTTCTTTGGTTTAGGGAGTCTCAGCAGGCTGGCTTGTCTCACCCACTGGTGCAGTAAGGCAGCAGCTATGATGGGTCCTCTAAAAGCACAGCTGGGTTGGTGTGCATGGCAGCTCACTGGTAGCTGGCAGTGGGTGTCTGGAGGCTTGCTGGGGGCTGTCAGTGAGCGTAACTGTGTGTAAGATACACACAGAGAGAAGGGCAAATTCCCAGATACCTGTGTGACCCAGGGCCAATGACTCAAGAAATGTGCCATTGTAGGCGTTGGTGTCCTTTCAGGATATGGCTGTGGACTTTACCTAGGAGGAGTGGCAGCATCTGGACAATGCTCAGAGGACCCTGTACAGAGACATGATGCTGGAGACCTATAGCATCCTCGTATCATCGAGTGAGTGAAACTTGCCAGTACCTCCAAGGAGCAATACTTTATTCCTTCTTGATAAATACAGGAACCTGTATAAGTTTTCTACTATTTAGGTATAAGATTCCAGTCCATGAAGAATGTGTCACCCCTGTCCAATGAAAGGTTAAAATTGGCTCCTTCATTGCACAGCTGCTGAAGCCAAGCTGTTGTCATTCTTCAAAGGACCTGACTTAGCATTTTGACAAAGTCTTACATTATTTCCAATTAAAAGGGCATTGCATTACTAAACCTGAAGTGATCTTCAAGTTGGAGCAAGAAACAGAGCCACAGAGGGTAGAAGAAGTCCCAGATCAGAGCCTTGCAGGTCAGTCAGCACGTGCTGGACAGGGACACCTGGAGCAGTAAAGCCCAGCAGATGCCAATTTGTTTTCACCAATTTCTACCCAGGTCCTAGACCTGAGAACAGTTAGTCTGCATGCACCAAACACATGCATTACATAGACCCCTAAGAATACCTCTCATACATAGAACCCAGCCTTTTGTTTTGCTGAATAGTCTCTTTGTTCAAAACTTAATTCCTGCCTCCCTATTCTTAGACATTTTCCTTTGCTTTTTATTTTCTTAATATTCTCAGTTGCCCTCCTTTCCTCTATTTGCAGGGATGAGTCTTTTTTCAGACATGTATTCATACATCAGCTTATTCTTTCAACACATCTTAATTCAGCAGGTTTTAAATATTGGCAATTTTGTAGTTATAACTGTGATCAAAATAATGGTCCTTTTTCACAGAGTTTCTGTTCTGATGAGAAAGAAGCAATGATATAATTGGGTAGTTTAAGAAGCGTGAGAAATAAGAGTGAGAAAGAGCGAGCAAGAGTAATAGGATGTGATAATTTAGGAAGAATCATCAGAGAAGGCAGTTTCAGAGTGATTATTAAGTGTTTACTTCAGCATAGATACAGTTTGAGTTAACTCTTTTCCAATTTTGACATATAATAGGTGAATATAACATATAGTTTCAAGAGTGGACATTACTATTGGAGATAGAAATTTGGAAATGAGTAGCTTAAGGCTGGTATTTAACATAATACTTATAAAGAAAGCCACTGAGGGAGTTGATAGGAAAATGAGACGTCTAGGAGTGAACCTTGTGTACTACACCATCGGAAGTCATGAAACTGAGGAGGACCCAGCATAGAGGCACACAAAGGAGTGGTCCTTGACTTGGGTGGAGAATCAGGAGATTCCGGGTGCCAAGGACAAGGGAATCAAGGCTTTCATGTTGAAGAGCTCAGATTTCTGTTTGGGAGTAGGGTTTGAAGTTAGCATTTTCCTGTTGTATTACTAGAAATCATTCTGATACAACAAAAAGAGTATGAAATGTATGGGAGACATATTTTCTGTGAAACTAAGAACTCAAATTTCAGCACGCAAAATAAAAGCTTTCAGAAGCAGTGAATTATCAAGCAGTGGTGTGTGGACTAGGAATGGAGAAAGAATGTCAGGGAAATTTATATCACAAGGAGCCAGAAGTACATTTTTTTAATATGGGCACGGCCTAGGCTGCAGAACCAAAACCTGTAGAGTAGTAAGGAAGGGGTGCCCAGGGTGGTAGACTGGAGCTTTCTGTACCTGTTATGGTTCTGAGAAGCAGAGGAAGGTAGTTACATTAGTTAGTTGCAGGGATGTGTCTTTATCTAGCATAGGGAATAAGTGATTTATATTTGAAAAACCCCCAAATGCCTACAGCCATTCCCAGGAAAGAGTGAAAACTAAAACGTAGATGGAAAATCCTGTCCCTAAGTCATAGGATACAAACAAATGACCTTCCCCTGTACCTGCAAGTAGCTGATCCAGGGAAATGTTGCCATCATCAAAGCAGAAGAATGAGATATGCTAGCATGAGACACCCACTGTTGTTTTCAGAATAAAATAAAAAGAAGTGAGAAAACAAATGGCAGATGAAAAACACTTAGGTGACAACTACTGCTAGGCAGGAGGTGAGTATAATTAGCAAATATTTCTTCATGAGTTAAAAAGAAAAGGAAAATGCAGTGTAACATTGGAAAATATATTCCTGTGATTCATTACATTAAGTCAGTAGTAAGGAAAACCATATGCTTATAAAACCACTACCAAAACCAGTGGGTTAGGAAATAACTTCTTTTTCCTTACATGAGAATCCCATAAGAAATGGTTAATGTGTGGTTCATGGATGTGTTTTTTCTTTTCTCATTTCAGATGTTCAGCTAGTTAATGACATAATTGAGAGAAGCCAAGAAAGTCACAGTGGATGCTTTGGCACATTGTCATCAGCAACAGCATTACATCAACTAAGGAGAGAGTTGAATTAGAAAAAACATTTAATTTGAACTCAAAGGATATTTTAAATTTGATTAGAAATAATGGAAACTATTTCGGAAGGAGGCGTTAGGAGTTTGATTTATCTAAAAACATGCTTCTCCCTAGTGAGCCTGATGAGATGCAGGCTGGAGAGAAACGATGCCTGTAATATAACTGAGAAATCTCACAGACATCATGAGTATCTTGATGAGCACCACAAGTTTCAAACTAGGCTGCAGTGTTTTGAATATGGTGGACGCGGGAAGACCTTCAATACAGAGGGAGTAATCATAAGAGGGTTTATACTGGAGAAACCTTCTGTAAGGATGGTGAATTTGGGAAAGCCTGTGATAAGTCAGCTCTTGTTGTCCAACAGAAAATTCAGGTTGGGAGCAAAACTTGCTGTAAAATATCTAACCTCCCTAAACATCAGCAAACACAGGACAAAAATTCTATGAATGTGAGAAAATCCTAGTTAGAAAATCAGATCTTATAGTACATCAGAGGACACATAGAGGTGGAAAAAATGTGCATGCAGCCAGTGTGAGAAGTCCTTCGGCCATAAGTCAGGCCTTGAAATCCATGAGAGAATTCACACAGGGGAAAAGCTCTATGGATGTAATGAATGTGGGAAATCCCTTTGCCAGAAGTCACACCCTATGATCCATCACAGAATTCACACAAGAGAGAAACCCTGTGAATGTAACAAATGTGGTAAAACCTTCTGTGAGAAGTCAGCCGTCAACGTACATCAGAGAACTCTCACAGGGGAAACCCCCTGTGAATGTAATTAGTGTGGGAAAACCGTTAGCAAGAAGTCAAACCTCAGGATATATCAGGGTACTTACACAGGTGAGAAACCATATGAATGTAAAGAATGTAGGAAAACTTTCTACCCAAAGTCAAAACTCACTACTACATATCAGAGGACTCACACAGCAGAAAAACCCTATGGATAGAAGGAATGTGGGAAACTGTTTCACTGCAATTCAGTCCTCACTGTACATCAGAGAACTCACACAGGAGAAAACCCCTATGCATGTAAAGAATGTGGGAACTTACTTCACTGGAAGTCAGTTCACACTGAACATCAGAGAACTCACACAGGAGAAAACCCCTATGCATGTAAAGAATGTGGGAAATTATTTCACTGGAAGTCCGTCCTTCCTGTACATCAGAGAACATACACAGGAGAAAACCCCTATGCGTGTAAAGAATGTGGGAACTTATTTCACTGGAAGTCAGTCCTTACTGTACATCAGAGAACACATGCAGGAGAAAACCCCTATGCGTGTAAAGAATGTGGGAACTTATTTCACTGGAAGTCAGTTCTTACTGTATATCAGAGAACACATGGGGCAGAGGGGGGGCCCTATGAATGCATTGAGTGTGGAAAAACTTTTTCCATAAGTCAAACCTAATGATTCATCAAAAAACTCACACAGGTGAGAAACCCTATGAATGTAAAGAATGTAGAAAAACTTTCTCACAGAGGCCAGTCCCCACAGTACATCAGAAAATTCACTCTGGAGGGAAACCACACGAATGTAAAGAATGTAAGAAAACTTTATCCTAGAAGTCAGCCCCCACTGTACATCAGAGAGCTCACACAGGGGGGAAAACCCTGTGAATGTAGGAAAACATTCTACAAAAAGTCAGAACTCACTATACGTCAGAGAACTCACACAGGATAAAAACCCTATGAATGTAATGAGTGTGGAAAGTCATTTTGCCTAAAGTGAGTCCTCACTAGAGATCAGCGAACTCACATGGGGAAAAGCACTTTGAATGCAATGCATGTGGGAAAACCTCCCACCTGAAGTCAGTCCTCAGTATACATCAGAGAACTTACACAGTGGGGAAACCCCTAGGAATGTAGTGGATGTGGAAAAACCTTCCATCTGAAGTCAGTCCTCACTATACATCAGAGAACTCACACAGTGGGGAACCCCTAGGAATGTAGTGGATGTGGGGAAAACCTCCCACCTGAAGTCAGTCCTCACTATACATCAGAGAACTCACACAGTGGGGAACCCCTAGGAATGTAGTGGATGTGGGGAAGACCCTCTGCCAGAAGTCAGTCCTGACTCTGCATCAGAGACCTCACACAGGTGAGACACCATTTGAGTGTAAAAGGTATAGGAAAACTCTACCAGAAGTCAATCCTCACAGTACATCACAGCACAGTGGAAAAATACATTATCAGTGTGTTGAGTGTGGAAAATCCTTTTGCCACAAATCATACCTCCAAAAGCATCAGATAGCTCATAGAAGGGAGAAATTCTGTGTGGCAGAGACCAGTTATGTGTTTCCACAAAAACATCCTCTTTTCTCCAACACACAATTAGCCTGCATTTCTCAGCTTCCCATCATTATGGATGGCTTCATGTAACAGCTCTGCCCGGGAGAATATGGACACAAGTGGTGAACATTACTTCCAGGCCTGGCAGCGAAAAAGGTCATCCCTGATTTCTCATGGCACCTCGGACTGAAGTGCAGATGACAACCCCTAGGTGGCCTCGGGAGCCACGCACGAGAGAAGTCCACCATGATTTAGGACAGAAAGAATTCACTGAAGAGATCAGAAGTCTTCCCACCTCTATGCTATAACCCTCCATCTGTGCTTTATTTGAGTAAGAAATTCCTGCTTTTTTGAGCCATTGTATATGTGGTCTGTTTGCATTACCACACAAACAACCCACTGTAGCTGATTTGTGAGCTTTCTGAGAGAAGTACTAGTTTTTCTATATCAGAAAATTCACACCTATGTTGTCACCTTTGATCCCAAGTCAGTTTATGGAAAAATCAGTGAAATGTGGGGAGAGACAATTTGGAACATCTTGTCACAGGGACATCTCACTGAATGCTGAGAATAAAGCGAATCTTCATGAAGATTTTTAATGTGTCATAGCTTTCAAACAAAACTTCCAACATTATATGTCAGAGAATTTAAAATGAAGGAAAACTATCAATGTGTAATATAGATGTAAATTTTCTAATAGAAATGTTAAAGCATTAAAAATGTTTAATATATTTGACTATATACCAGTAGTTAAATATGAGAGATGACATATCCTGGCAGGGCATATTTGGCTATGAGTGGAGACATTTTCGGTTGTTACTAGAGGCTGGGAGGAGCTACTGGCACCCAGTGGGTAGAGCCCAGGTTGCTGTTAACGGCCTGCTGTGCACAGAGCAGCCGCCCTCAAGGAGGTAGCTGATGCATATGAGTGTTCTGTGTTAACAGAATTTTCCCTGATAGGACCAGGCATAATTGTGGGTAGGGAATATATACATTTAGTGTGATAAATATTGTGACTTCCATTAAATGTCACTCTAGCCACTTGATAGCTTGTTAAATATATTAACCCTAAAGTATTAAACTAGGTACATTTTTCCTACTCTCCTAGTGTATGTAAATTACTGTGACCAATGTTACCAAATTTTCTCTTAAGACAATATTTTTCTGAAGCTTGCTGCTAACACAGTGCCAGCCAGTGAGTCTAACAGAAACATTAGTCACATAGAAATGCATACATCAGACACATAATTGTTAACAGCTCAGGCCTGAATTTTTAAACAGCTCTGAATTTTTAAACAGTACTCATTTTATTCTACTCAGTGAAAAGCAGCCCCGAACAGACTTTCCCCTTTGTTCCTAACCCTGGTATCTTTAATGAGACAGCCACATAAGTATGAGTGTGTGCACCCAGTGCCGTGTGGCTGAGGGACCTCGGCATTTGCATTTCTAGTGGTGGACGGCTGCACTGTGCCTTGCCAGTGATGGGGACAGCAGGTAGCTCTGCGATCCACACGTTACCTGTGTGACTGTGGGCCTTAACCTCTCAGGGCTTGTTTCTTCATACTCACAAAACCGTTAACAATAGAAACTTCCTCAAAGGGTCATTGTGAGGAACAAAGTAAGTAAAGTGCTTTGGATATGTCGACACTTGGTAAACAACATATTCTCTACAGCTGCGATGGTTTACAAAATTACTCTGTCATGAATTGGTGGGAGGCAATAAGCTATTGTTTGCCTACACCAGAACCATCTTCAGCTTTTTAACAGTCTGGATTTGGTTATGTTACTCACTTCTACACAGTTACTCAGGGATTTAACTTGGTTGAAGTTTTATGATTGGCTGAGACTAATTTTCCCTTTTGTGGTCCTTTTGGACTCAGCCTATGATCAGAGGTTAATTTTATAGCAGTACTCACTTCAAAAAGTATTACATACTGCAGTTACAGTGCACAACTACTAACCAGAAAATTGCCTCAAGGATGCCTATGATTGTGTCCTGGGTAACTGCCAGCACTGGAAATCAAGTTATTTATTATTCTGTTGTTTGAAAGAAATATGTTTGTATATTGATGAGCTGTCATAGCAATAAAACATTCTTGGAATCATAGCATGGCATCAGGTCTTCCTGTCCCTTAAACCAGCAGTCCCCAACCTGTTTGGTACCAAGGACCAGTTTTGTGGAAGACAATTTTCCACAGACCCAGGGTGGGGTAGGGGATGGTTTCAGGATGAAACTTTCACTCAGATCATCAAGGATGAGTTAGATTCTCATAAGGCGCATGCAACATAGATCCCTTGCATGCGCAGTTCACAATAGTGTTTGTGCTCCTACGAAAATCCAGTGCTGTGGCTGATCTGACAGGAGGCGGACTTCAGGTGGTAATGCTCATTTGCCTGCTGTTCACCTCCTGCTGTGTGGCCTGGTTCTGAACAGGCACACATTTCAGTACCAGTCCACAGCCCAGGGTTGGAACCCCTGGCTTAAGCTGTTAAAACAGATGTTGTCGAAATTGAATTGCTTGGCTGGGTGCGGTGGTTCATGCTTGTAATCCCAGCACTTTGGGAGGCCAAGACAGGTGGATCACGAGGGCAGGAGATTGAGACCACCCTGGCTAACACAGTGAAACCCCATCTCTACTGAAAATACCAAAAAAAAAAGTAGCCAGGCGTAGTGGCATGTACCTGTAGTCCCAGCTACTCTGGAGGCTGAGGCAGGAGAATCACTGGAACCTGGGAGGCGGAATCACTGGAACCTGGGAGGCAGAGGTTGCAGTGAGCCGAGATCGCACCACTGCACTCCAGCCTGCGTGACAGAGTGAGACTTTGTCTCAAAAAAAAAGAAAAGAAAAAAAAAGAAATTGAATTGTTTGATTCCTCTCCCTCATGCTGATTGATTGAACTTAGTGTGAGTTGAGCGTCTAACTTTAGTTTCTTCTAATGGCACTTCTTTATACTATGAGTCTTGACCAATTTACTCCTAACCCATTCTGTTAGTCTGCTCAGGGTGCAATAATGAAATACCACAGTCTGGATGACTTAAATAACAGATATTTATCTTCTTACAGTTTGGATGCTGAAAATGCAAGACCAAAGTGCCAATGGGCTTGTATCTGGTAAGGCCTCTGCTTCCTGGGTGGCAGACAGCCGCCTTCTCATTGCGTCCTCACATGGCCTATCCACTGTACTCCTGGAAAAAGCGAGAAAGCACTGGTGTCTCTTCCTCTTATAAGGACAGCAGTCCTATCGAGTTAGGGCCCTGCCTCATAGCATCATTGAGCTTAAGTACCTCCTTCAAGGTCCTGTCCACAAATGCAGTGTCCTTGAAGGTTAGGGTCTCCTTAGGCAAGTTTTGAGGAGGCACAGATGTTGAGTCCATAAAACCCACAGATTTGAAATACCATCCTCATCATTAACCATGAAGTACTAGCTAATTATTTGGAGTGGCTGTTACTTTTGTCTGTCCAACACTCGTTGCCCACATTCTATTCACAGGCCAGATGTGTGACCACAGAGGTCACCCGACACCATTGTGTCAGCCATAATGCTGCACGCCCTGCCTGCATGGTGAGTCTTTTGTCCAGGGTGGAGAGTGACTCTCTCATGATCTCTGTAATTGCCATCATCACAGACCTATTGTTTGTGGGCCTGGAGCTGCTCACACTATCAGGAGTGTGTGTTTATAGGGTGGAGAGAGGCTGTACACAGAGTTTTCTCATGGCCTAAACGTCCGGGTAATCTGGACACCTCTGAGGCCCATACCACGTCCCTCTTCCAGTGACATATCAGTGTGTTTTCTTGGGTTTACATACACTCTACTGAGGCAGGTTGCTCCTATTTGTAATTGAGTCCTGACTTAACTGAATTTATTTGGCCTGTGTCTGACCTTTTATTGATTTCACTGAACTATTTGCAGATACTTGTGCATAAGTACAAGAATGCCTAAAATTATAATAGCATTACACTCCTTTTAATATATCACGGAGTAAATATTTTATTTTCATTCCTCACATTGAGTCTTAGTAGTATTTGAAATCTGTTCCAACTTCCTTTCCACATTTTAAAAGAAAAAAGGCTTTTCTGGCTTCCGGTTGGGTTTTTGTTCAGTTTAGATCTCATGACGGTACCCACACGTCACCAGGAGGCATGGCCACTGCCGGCTAGGAGACCAGGCTACGAACGCACTGATGGTGGTTCTGGCTACACCTGCTTCTGTCCAGCAGCTCATCCTGGTGATGGCCTGCAAGTTACCCCTGCCGCCTCCAGTGCTACCCACAGGGGACAGCCCCACTGGTCCTGGCCATGCTCCCAGTTGTCTCCCAAATACTAGTCATGACATGCAGACCTCAAATACCAGGATAAATACAGATTTAAAGGGAAAGTAACTGTTATGTGTTTTATGGGGAAACTAACCAAAATGAAGCCAAAATAACTTACTCCAGAGACTTTAAGGCAAAAAACACTTTTAGAGATGGGGCAAAATCAATACTGATAAAGATCCAATCTGTCAGGGTTATGTAATGATTCTGAATGTCTGTGCTCCTCACAACCCAGCCTTAGCATATGGAAGGTGAGTCAAAGGAGTGGACGAACCCACAATCACAGGGGGAGACACAGTCGCCACTCTCTTTGGGGGTGGTGGGCCTGCCTTAGCCTTTGCGTCATGCTGCTGTCCACCCCAGGCTGACAGATGACTGGAGGCACTGGGCAGGCTCAGCCTGTCCCTCCCAGCCGGAGCTCTGTCACACAGGCAGCTCCAGACCTCTCTCAGGATGCTGGCTGAGCACCAGCCTGGAGTGCCTGACTTTGAGAAGAGCTTCCCAAGTACCCTCTGTTTTGACATCTCCTTCAAACGTGGCCGCCCTCCCTGCTGGCAGTGCCACAGAGAATACAGGGACAGGCCAGAAGGCAGCCTACCTTTCTCTTAGACCTTAGGGCCTGAGCCACGTGTGCCAGAAGCCAACCTAATGTGCCATGGGGGAGGGACAGGCACTGGGCACACACCCCTTGGCCCATTTTCTGGCCCTGAGTGAGGCATCTTGCAAGGTACATTCACGGTTTAAAGGTTCCACGCAAGCTTCTGGGCTTTTCCCAGGGCCTTCTGTGCTGTCTTGTTGTGAGTTGCATTCCTTTTCAATGAGGTTACACTGGGAGATTCTCTGAATTTAAATCAGATTGCCTTTCAAGGCAATCAATTTCTGTCCATGTCCAGAGCCCCCACCCTCATATCAGCCACCCTCACCTCTCCCATGGGTGACCCAAAGGGCCTTCTAGCAGGGTCCCTGGGTCACTCCAGCCCTAGCTGGTCCATTGTCCACTAGCAGCTGGGAGAATATTGTTAAACCACATTTGATTCCATCTTCCCACTGTTTAAACCCCTCTATGTAGCAGTCTGTTTTATATATGGCTTTCTGCCACCTGGTCTCATCACTCTCCTCCAGGCTCGTGCCCTTCTTGTTAATTCCAGGACATTTGGTGCTGTTGAAGTCAAAATTAAAATGTAGAGATGAATCTCTGCCTTAATGTTTCATTTGGGATAAAAGAACTGCAACTTGGGGCATAAGCTCGGGCCAGGTAGTCTCTGGTATGTCTGAAGAACAAAGAGAAGATTGGGGGTTTTATAAAAAGGAGAAATGTCACCCGTGGTTTTGGAAGTCGTTGGCGTTAGAAAAGTTTTGGGGAGAGGGGGAGGTGAAGCTGCTGAGCTGAGGCATTGGGTAAAATTAGTCTTGGAGTTGCTGCAGGTTGTTTCGGCCACTGTTGGATAAAACTGGTCTCCCATTAGAACAGGTCGTTTCCACAGCCGGACGCACGACGAATTCCGTTTCTGGAGCAATGTTATGTGTTCCAAATGCTTTTTCCCCTTGGCTTCTCGACTCTGTTTTAATTGGGTATGACAAGAATGACCCAGTTCCTATGATCAACTTGCACAGTGCCGCGAGGCCTTACTACCAGCTGTCCCCTTTGCTGGAATACCTCCCTCCCTCTGAGAATGTCTGCTTACCTTTTAGCAATCAGCACCAACATGACTTCGTCCAGGGGCCCCCAGAAGTCAGGTCAGGCACTTCCTACACTCTCAGGGCTGCCGTCCTGCCCCTCTCTCACTCTTACTATATTTGCAAGTAAGTGATTAATTAGTGCCCATCGAAGAGCTGCTCCGTCCCAGGGAGCATCATCTCTCTGACTTTAGTGACTGTCTTGTTCTCTGCTGCCATAACCATGCTCAATAAATGTTCGACCCACCAATGAATGTGAACAAGACAGCTAAAAGGATCCAAAGCGGGCCAGCAAAATCCAAGCATTTGACTAAATACATTTAACTGAAGTCCCTGAAATCATCCAAAACCCAGGATCTTCTAACAAATGCATTTACGGATTGGTATAAACACGTGACATGTATATAACATGGACCCAAAAATAGTATCGTCTACGTAGTGTTTCATAACATGTTTTATTCACTTAAGGATATGTCATAGGTAATGGCTAAAATTGTTTTGATTTTTTTCCTGTGTCCCACATACTCCAGGTCCTGGGCACTTTAACTCATTTAATACTCACAACAATCTGTTTGAAAGATGAGCAAAGCAGAGCCCAGAGCCCATGATAATTTACCCAAGGCCACACAGATACCAAGTGATAAAGCTCAGGTCAGTCCAGGCTGTCTTATTCTGTGGCCAGAACTCTCAGCCACCGTCTAACACTGCCTCTCCAAGAAAGAGGGCCCTGAAAGATGCATTTTCATCCTCTTAAGGGTTGTGGGGTTGTCCCTTGTACATATAAGCACTAATTGGCATAACCAATCTCCTATCATGGACATGCAGATTATTGCAAAGGAATAACTTTGTACATATATCTGTGTGCATTTCCCAAGTATTTCTTTAGGATAAATTCCTTGGAGTGGGATTGTCTCATTAAAAATTCCCCTTAACTGCAAGGACAAATTCGAGTTTCCCAGAGCCACCTGGAGGAGGAGGATCAGTGTTCCCGGCTTGCTTCAGGGAGGTAGAGCTGGCGGTGGCATCAGCCACACACTGATCTGGTGGTTTGGTAAACGTAGAGCCCAGACAGCCTCACAACCCACATCTCTGTTCAGAGTGCTCCCCTGCTGCAGATGCTGCACAGAAGGTGTCATGGGAAGGTGTAAGGGCACCGGTAATGTGGATGGGAGTGCTTCCCAGGTCTCACAGACTCTGGCTGGAGGGCATACAACAGTTGGCCCAAGCTGGGTCTGGGGTTTGCCCTTGCAGCAGCAATGGAGAAAGTGGTAAAGAGAGAAAACTCTTTGAAGAAAGAAGTTCCTGTGTGTACCATGCAATTAGGGCTAATGTGAAAGCATGTCCCCGGAGGAGAAAGGTGAGTCCCAGACCCTCCTCAAGCATGAATAAACATTTCAAATGGCTGCCTTATTTTTGTAATTTTCGGTAAATACTAATTTAATACTTATAAAAGGAATTGGAGCTCAGTACTCAAACTGACCTGTGTATCTACCTCTAGATTTCCAGTTCTAATTCAAATGCTAGCTAGATGGTTTTGTTTCCCTGTCCTGACGTTTTCGAGGTCAGCTGGAACCTATCAGTGCAGAGTACAATATACTGAATACCAGTATCATGCATTCATGCATTTGCTACTTTTGAATTTGGGGAAGTCTTGAAATGGGCCTATTAAATAAGGACAGGAGATTAAAAGCCTTGTTATAAAATGGAGGAGAGAGTTTGGGCAGTGGGAGCAGTTGCATCAGAAACCTATGTAAAGTTTAGGTAGTTACTAAAGAAAAAAACACTAAATTATCCTCTAGAGCAGTTACAGATGAAGGAAGCACAAGGATACTCACCTACAACATTCAAAGGAAGAGTCTGCTATGTACATTTGAATTATAAAACGCAAAGGAGGCATGGGGTCTGAATGGTGCCCCCCAAAAAAGTCCATCACCCAATCCTCATAATTTGTAAATGTGGCCTTATTTGGAAAAAGTGTCTTTGCAGATAAAATTAAATTAAGGATCTCATGATAAGGTCATCTTGGATTAAATCCAATGGCAAATGTCGGTACAGGTGACAGAAGTAAAGAACGCAGAGAAGTCCATGTGAAGACAGAGGCAGAGACTGGACAGATGCACCTGCAACCCAAGAAATGTCAAGGAATCCCCAAGCCCCCAGAGGCCGGAAAGGCAAGGAGGGATTCCCTTCAAACACCTGGAAGGAGCATGGCCCTGCCAACACCGTGGTTTTGGACTTCTGGCCTTCAACACTAACAGAATACATTCCTGTTGTTTTAAGCCACCTTGTTTATGGTAATGTGTCACAGTGGCCCTAGGAAATGAATACAGGAGGCATGGCCCCTACATTCAATTATGGGGGAAAGTTCCAAGAAAAATGTCTTTAAATGCTTATTCAAGTCATGACCCCCTTGGGAACCAGGAAGACCCAACATGGGTGGATTTTGTTACTGACTAAAACACGAAGCTCCACAGCTCAGTGATTGAGCTTCCCTCAGCAGCTGTCTGTGTTACAGACGTGGAACTATTGCGTCACAACTCCCAGGATTTATAGGGAAAAAGGCACGTCTTCCAAAATCCTTTTCCTGTCAACTGAAATGTAAGTAGAGACCTTGAAGCCTGCAAGGACAGAAAGCTGTGATTTGGGGAAAGAGCTGGGCCAGGGGACCAGGGGCAGATGCGTGTCTTAGAGATGCCTTCCACCCATGAAAAGCCTCAAAGTCATTTGAGAATGTAAAGCCTCCTTCCGGAGGGAAAGGAAACACGGGAGGAAAGAGGGATGTGTTTTTGTTTGCGGGAAAGAGGAGATCGCAATGCTGCACACGCTCCACACCCATAGATGGGGTGAGTCAGGGTGGCAGATGCACAGCAAGCTCACAGCCAGTCCCGTGGTCCTGATGCTGCAGTCAGCTTGGCCCATGACAGTGCCCGGGTGGCTGGCGGTGTCACACATCACACTGGAGAGCTGTTCCCAGGAGTTCACACCTTGAAACGCACCTGGCTGGTGCATCCACAAAGGCTATCCTCTTTCTCCAGGGCAGTGGGAAACAGAACTGCAAAGCAGCTGAAAATGGGTTCCCAAAGGCTCACATTCACCAACATCTCCATATAAAGTTTTGTTGAATTTGAGGGATATAAAAATCATACAGTTTTTCCCCATGAAAACATGCATCTTTCCCATGACAGTCCAAATCATTCATAACATAACCTCAAGGAGATATACCTGAGCCCAAACCATTCTCATGCTTAGTTTGAGTAAGAATTCAAAGTTAAAAAACAAAAATTATGTCAATAGGATTCGTGGTGGGTGGTAAATGATCCTACTTTCTGTGGTTTCTGTAGGGAGAACATTTCCGGGATTTTTGGTTGAAGAACCCCTGGCATTATTGAAACCTGGCAGCCCGTTGTACGAATGTTAATGTGTTCCTGCCGGCTTGGTTACAGGCAGGCCTCCTTTCATCCGGAAAGTCAGTTCTCATCACAAACCCTCCTCCCGCGGGCCCAGGGTGACTATGCTGTTTTGGCAGCACGCACTCAACCATGTTGTACATTTTCAAAAAACTATTGATTTTTCATTTGTCCTTAAGATTCTTCAAAAATAAAAATAAAAAACTATGGATTCCACTACATTTACATTTAAAATTTCAGCACGCCCTTGCAGATCCCGTGTTAGAGACTTTTTCTTAGAAGGCTTATTTCATGGGTTCAATGCTTTCTTCAAAGGTTTTGCACAATGGAGGGTTTGTTTTTGGTTTTGTCCTCTACAGGATAGAGGCTTTCTTTGCCAAATAAAAAGACAAGCTCTTGAGGAAAAAAGAAAATCAGGTTTCTAGAGAAAACTCAATATGGTCCCCACACACCTACTTTGAAAGGGAAAGGTCACACATGAAAAGCGTTATTCTAGACAATGTGACTGGTATTTCAACAGATGGGTCAAATTTACACATCCAAATACACATTGTTTCTTTACAAAGCTCCATTTTTATTTCATTACTGGAAAAACCTCTTTGTCATCTGCTTTCAGAAAGGTGTAACAGATTATTTTGAACAGGTAGAAAAATCTTCCAATTTTCCCTGGCACAGTAAAGCCGAGGCAGGAGGATCACCTGAGGTCAGGAGTTCGAGACCAGCCTGGCTAATATAGTGAAACCACATCTCTACTAAAGAAAAAAAAAAAAAATTAGCCAGGCGTGGTGGTGCACATCTGTAATCCCCACTACTCCGGGGGCTGAGGCAGGAGAATCGCTTGAACCCAGGAGGCAGAGGTTGTGGTGAGCCGAGATCATGCCATTGCACTCCAGCCTGGGCAACACTGTGAGACTCTGTCTCAATTAAAAAAAAAAAAAGGAAGACAAGTCTTCCAGTTTTGAGAATAAATTGGAAGTCTGGGAACAGTCAAAAGTCATTCATGGCAGGGTCTGATAAGACAGGAGGGTGATTGAATGGAAAGAATGCTGTCGGCGGCCAAAGGTAAACCTGGCTTGCCTCTGGCGGGTTGAAGCTGCACTAATGACAGCTTTGGAGGGCAGAGGGGTCTTGATGTGGACTCTCCATGCTGATAAGCTCTGTGTTTCCTCATGTGGACTCCTGGGAGGTCACTCAGCACTTGCCACCTCCCCCAAGGTGAAACACAAGGGGCCTTCCGGTGCGATGTGGGACACCAGGATAATTCTCAGGTAATGGCAATTTCTGGCATGAATGCAGCTTTCCTGACCAGCCCTGCTGAAGATGCAGAAGAGACTGGCGATTCAGTTTTCCAGAGGGCTTTTTTGCTTCAAGTATAACAGATTACTTTTTCCCCCAACATGTCTTAATTTGAGTTCCGCCTGAAGCAGACTTCAAGCCGAAGATTTGAGTGCAAGTGGTTTACTCAGGACATGATCCCAGGAAGCCACTGGTCAGGGAGCGGGGAGTGGGATGGGGAACAGGAGGAAAACAAAACAGGGTATGTCGTTGAACAAGCTACACTGTGGACAACTGGTGCTTAATCCCATCGGGCACTCTGGGGGAGCACGAAGACCATGCACCTCAGAGCTACACCCCAAGGCAAGGGAACTTGGGTATTTATCTACCAGTCCTGTGGTTCTGCTGTTAGCTGAAGACTTCTCTAGGATGGTGAACGGGACCCAGACCAAGTGGGCTCTGACTGCAGAGAAATCCCTTGGGAAGGGGATGCAGCTCCCAGACATTTGTTGTGAGGCTGAAGGACATGAAAGAGTATTGCTGGAGACACATGGCTGGGTGCCTACAGTGTCTGCCACATTCCACAATGGCAAGAGGGTCATGGCCACTTCCACCCATCTAGAACCCAAATCCTCAGAAGGTGAGAGCAGCTGTGTTGGATCATAGGGAGTGTCCCCAGGATGTATTAGCAGGAGAAAAAGTGCAAGCCAGTGTGGATTGGGCTTCCACTTGAATAAGGGAAAGGAACACACATGCTTTCTCATGTGCCACATGCCTTATTTCTGGAAGAATCCACAAGGAACTCTGAGAGGGGCACCAGAGCCCAGGCTGGGAGAGGGGTCACTTTTCACCGTCTGACCTTTGGTGCTCTTGTTAACCTTTTCCTATGTGCATATACTCTTTCTTTAATTAAAACTCTGATAGGCATCACCTGTGTTCAGAGTTGGCTCCAGTGATTCCCCCACTGTTCTTGCTCTGCATTCCCCTCCCAGAGACGGGGTGCCATGATTACCCCAACTTCCAGGCCCATGAAACAAATCTGGGGCATTGGCTGGACAAGAAAGAACCCAGAAAGCCAGTGGACCCTCAGCTTGCAGAAAGCCTGCACCCCACTATGAGAACTGCACATCCAGTGGCCAGATGCCAGGAGGCTGGGGGAGGAGGCAGAGCCCTGGTGACCCAGGAGGCTGGGGGAGGAGGCGGAGCCTTGGTGACCCAGGAGGCTGGGGGAGTCTCGTGAATAGAGCTGTTGCTCCATAGGACTTCTACAAGCAGAGGTTTGGGGTGGGTTTGGAAATGGCGGAATGGAAGTGTGTCTTTAGTTGTCACACACTGGGAGATGCAGGAGACTTCTTGTTCTGTGATGTGCATAACAGTTTGTGCACAGGAGAACCTCCCCTCCCCTAAGGCTGTAGCTCAGGTCCCTCCCCACATCACTTTGGGAACATCGTGGAAGCTTCCAGTCCATTCTAGAAGGGCTGTGGCTCTCCATAAAAGCCATGTGGCCTGCAGCATTGCCAGATCTACTGATCAAGAACCCTCCTTTGGAAGCGAGTCCCTTTCTAGGGCCAGGTCCGTGGAGCACGCTCTGGGAACTGTCCTCCGTCAGCCAATACAGCTCTGTCTTCATAGGGAAGGGTGACAAGGCCTCCTGCTGAGGAAGCCACAGCAGCACCTGGGACAGAAAGGGCCTCGAAAGAATGCTGAGACACCGTGTCGATGTGTCAAAACCAGAAGAGACTGGCGCCTGTAGGTCCACAGGGCCCTGGGTCCTGCATGCATGTAGCCACAGTGTGTCCTGTGTGTTTGCGACACCAGGCCCAGTTCTCAGCATCCCTGCCTTTAACTTCCCGACAATGCCAAAAGTGGACATCAAGCAGGAAAGCCTCGGAGAGCCATGCTCAGGCTTCGGGTCACTGGGAGTGGGAACCACCCGGAGACAAGGGCTTCAGGGGCTACCAGGTAGCCCCGAACTGGGGTATTTTCTTCTCCCAGGAATGGCGGCAGAGCAGGGGTAAAGGCTGAGACCTTGGCATCAAACACACCTGGATTCAAGTCCCAACACTACCCATGCCTGCTGGGTGACCATGGGCAAGGTACTGGCACTGTTTCCTATTAGGTAAAACGATATCCTTATAACCCCTGGGATGTGGGAATGTGGAATAATCAGGAAGGTAATGTGTACAGAGCCCTTACCCAGGGCCTGGCCACAGTTAGCAGTGGACCAAGGTGGCTGCTGGCACAATGAGGGCCCAGCTGTCTTGAGGAGGGTCATGGCCATGGTGGCCAGGGCATGGGGCTGAGCTCTGCCTTTCCTTCAGGTAGAAACACCGAGGCTCAGGGGAGTAAGGAGGCTTGTCCACAGCCACACAGAGGAGGGCCAGTGAGAGCCACACCCAGTGCAGGACAGGCATCCCTGTCCTTACCACCACCCACCACCCATCACCTCCTAAGGCACCATGTTGGAGTGCGGAGTGGGGACTGGATGGAAGATCAAGGGAAAAAAAATGGTTCTGGAAGCAGGAACAAAACCTGTGCCATCTATACCATCTCCTAATCTCAGAAGCAGGGACAGTAAGAGCATCTGTATTCAGGAAAAGCAAAATAGAACTATGTGGCTGCTCACTCAGAGCACACCCCCAGAGCACACACCTGCAGCACACAGGACACACATGCAAAACACATATATAGAACACAGATCATATACGTGGACAGATATGCACCCAGAGAATGCACAGAATACACAGAGAAAAAATAAAATACACACAGAACAGACATATGCAACATGCACACACACACAAAGCACACACATGCACTCCAGAACAGATAGGTCGGCCACAGTCTCAGCTGGCAGCAAGAGCAGAGATTGGAGGAATGGCTGAGAGGAGGAGTGGGGGTGGGTAAGGACAGAACAATCGGCATGGTCAGCAGCTGCAAACTCATTTCACTGCTTGGAAGAACAACTCAGCAGCCCAACATCCACAGCGAGGTTCTGGGACCATTGCATGCATTGGTGGGGACACTCTGCCAAACGCCCAAATCTTTATGCCAGAGGAACTAGCTACACCATAGAAAATGGCCTGCATCTTGGAGGACCTCTGTAACATCACCTGGCTGGAGGTCATCACGCCAACATCAGACATTTCGGCACAGTCCACAAGTTTCACTCCCTAATTTATTCAACCAGCTTTCCCCATGCACTTTAAATGCACCCAACGGAATGCTGGGGACACAAAGATGGAGGAGACACAGGCCTGCCTTGAGAAGCTTTTGCACACGTGTGTGTGCTGGGGGATTATCTGGAGATGAGCAGTTCTCATTCTCACTTAATCCTTGCACTTTGGAGGATCCATTCATCTCTCCATGCAACTCAGAAAACCCAGGACTAGGGCACTGATAATACAGCCCAATACATGTACACACTCACAAAACCGGAGCCTCATGAACTTGAAAGGAATCAGGAGGCCCTCTAAGTGGAGACCCACCTATTCCACCTGGGTGTCCCAGCATGGAGCACAGCCCTCGATGCTGAGTGAATAACATGGTTTAGCTGTGTCCCCACCCAAAATCTCATTTTGAATTGTAATCCAAATTGTAATCCCCACATGTTGGGGGATGGACCTTGTGGGAGGTGATTAGATTGTGAGGGGGGTCATGGTTCCCTCATGCTGTTCTCATGATGCATGTTCTCTCTCGTGGGTGAGTTCTCATGAGACCTGATGGCTTCATAAGGAGCTTATCTTCATTTTGCTCTGCACTTCTCTCTCCTGCTGCCACGTGAAGAAGAACATGTTTGTTTCCCCTTCTGCCATGATTGTAAGTTTCCTGAGGCCTCCCCAGCCAGGAACTGTGAGTCAATTAAAGGTTTAATTGGAACTGTGAGTCAATTAAACCTCTTTCTGACCAGGCACAGTGGCTCACGCCTGTAATCCCAGCACTTTGGGAGGCTGAGGCAAGTGGATCACCTGAGGTCAGGAGTTCGAGACCAGCCTGGCCAACATGCTGAAACCCCATCTCCACTAAAAGTACAAAAATTAGCCAGGCATGGTAGCACTTGCCTGTAATCTCAGCTACTCAGGAGGCTGAGGCAGGAGAATCGCTTGAACCCAGGAGGCAGAGGTTGTAGTGAGCCAAAATTACACCACTGCACTCCAACCTGGGCAACAAGAGTGAGACTCTATCTCAAAAAAAAAAAAAAAAAAAAAAGACCTCTTTCTTTTATAAATTACCTAATCTTGAGTATTTCTCCATAGCAGCACAAGAAGAGACTAATACAATGAACAAACTCACTGAATGGGCCAGAGCTGAGCAGTAGCATGGTGGGGAGTATCCACGCTGCCCCTTGCGGAGGCTTGAAATGAAGGAAGGAGGAAGGAAATCTATGTGTTAAAGGGCTACATGAGTAGTCTTAAATCTCTACTCTTATCACGTAGTCCTTCCTCCTGGGTTCAACTCCACACCTTCCTCACCAATCTTTCTGCTATGGCTTTGTGACATAGCTGGAGTAGCTTTATTCATTAGCAACCGTGGTAGGCACTGAGATGCACCTGCAGAGCCCAGTTCCTTCAGGAATTGTCTCAGCTGTCTCCCCAAGGCCAGGCCCTCCCTGAGGCACCTGCGTTTGGTGTCTGAGTGAGGCAGGACATACATGAAAGCAGCTTTCACTTCAGGACTTCCAGGCCTGCACCAGGCTGACTTCTCCCTCTGCCCAGTCCCGTTTCCTCCCCTCCCTCTCAGATGTTGGTCACCAATAAGCATCCACTACCCCGTCTCCACCTCGGCACCACTTCTGGAGAACCCAGCCTGAGACAGTGAGACCTGGGCATGGCCCACAGAGGAGGAGCCATGACAGGCCAGGTGCTGGAAGCCCCACAGCCCTGGCAAAAGGTGGGCCGATGGTTAGGAACCTCTCTCCAGCGGTGACGGGGATGGGAGGGAAGCCCCAGAGATGCAACGAGGCACTGGGATGTCGAGAAAAGCATCACTGTGGGACAGTGGGAGGGACTAGATATTGCTAAGCAACACAGGCACCCCATGCAACAGCCCGTGGGCCAAATCCTGTCCTAGGCCTGTGTTGTGTGGCCTGAGAGGCATGGGTGGCTTTTACATATTTAAAACATGAAAGAGGAAGAGGAGGAGGAAGACAGGAGGTGCAGGAGAAGAACCTGTAGACAAAAATAGAAGTTCCAGGTCTTGGCAGGGGCAACCAATCCTAATCCTGGGGGAACAAGGTCTCTGTCCACACGGGGTGGGGCAGGAGGAGACTCAGAACCTGGGAGCCTCCCGGGCACCTCACGGAGCTCCCTCAAACAGCTGCTACAGTAATGGACGGATGAGGCAACCCCATCCCGAGGGCCGGTCACGCCGCCACCTGAGCAGTGAAACAAGCGTGGATGCTGAGTGATGGGGAGGGGGAGCCGGTGGACACAAAGAGGGAGACGAAGAGCTTCACTTGGGGCTCAAGGCCACTGCAACAGGGGGGACTGAAGTTCATCCTACTCATCGTCTTCCTCAAGAAAAGAGTCCCCTGCAATCCTTAGGGAGCTGCTCCCCAAATAGCTAAGGAGGCACCAGTGGTAAAGTGTGGTCATCATGGAGATGCACCTCCCAGATTCCCCTCCGAGCAGGCATTGCCTCCCCAGCTGCCGGCTGCCATGAGCGAGGTCCTAGCTCCACCAGCACCCACCCAGTTGTAGAGCCACCTTGCCTGCCACACTCTTCTCTGCCAGGGTAGCTCTTCTGGCTTGAGAAAGCCAATTGCTGCCTCTCTTCCCAATTCTGTGTTCAGTTGCTAGAATCTAGCCCTGAAGAGAATGTTTACGCTTTGGAAACTGACAAATGCTACAAGGCATGGCCTGTGTCCCAGACAGCCAACTGTTAAAGTGACCAGCGTCCCCTGCCTGGAGAAGCCAGCACCCAGACAGCCAACTCTTACACAGTGACCACCAACCCCTGCCAGCACCCAGTGACGAGGCAGGTGGAATGTGAAAGCCCCAGGTCAGCCCAAGGGGGCACTTCTGATGGGGCCCCTTGGCCTCAGGGCTCCTGGCCAGGCTGGCACAGGTTGCCACTGGACATCTTTCTCTGCCCCATTCTGCCTCCTTTCCCTTCCTGCATCTTAAGCTCTGTCTTGGCATCAACATTGGGAGAATTCAGCACACACCCTGGTCCGTCCTGGAGCAGACACGCGAACTGACCCCATACTCGCATCATGGCCTGACCGACACAGTACAGAGGGCTAAGGGTTACCGTTTTAACTGTTTTTTCCAGTCAATCAGCAAACACATATCAAGTGATTTCTATGGGACAGACACTGCACTAGAAACTACATATAAAAAGATGACTAAGACATAGTCCCTCCCCACTAGTTCAGAATCTGGGGCACGTACAGACACTCAGACAAGTAAGTCCCGTGCTACGTCACCTGTGGGGACAGGGCAGGGTGCCGCACGAATCGTGCAGTTGGCTTCTGTTAAATTTGCTTTAAATTAATATAGCAATTACCTTTATAATTATATAAAAGCAAAAGAAATAACAGCATAAAATATGTTCAAAACATGTTATTGTCATTTTAAAAAATGAGATTTAATATCTTTGACATTAGAAAAATAGATATGTCCTGTTTTTGTTTGAAGTGGATTATAGTTAAAAATCAAAATCAAACTGGGTTGTCAGAATTTGCATAATTTGTTAACAAAACAGAGTGTCAAGCAATGGACTTAAAAATAGAAACCTCTGTTTCAGGGTTTCCTAAGCCCTGCCTGGGCCAGCCCCTGTAAGAGAAGGATCGGGTGATACAAGAAACGCTCACCCTTGAGAGTGCTTCTCCATTGCAGAGTCCCCACCAGGACTGGCCTCTTTGCAACCAACCCTCACCACCCACACCCTCACAGGGCTGGTTCCATTCTCCCCACTTCACAGCAGAGGAGACGGGGGCTCTAAGAGTTAGGGCACCGGCACTCTGGACAGGCTGTTCCCGCAATTTTCTGTGAACAGGTCTTGGTGCTCACCATGAGGTGGCAGCCATTGACGCTTCCAGATTTAAACAAAATCACTGTATTACAAGCAGTCAACATTTCTAATTTTTAAAAATAAACTGTCTTGTAATTAGGCCTCCTGTTTTTTTAGGGATAATCCCAAGAGGCCTGCACCCCCATATCTGGGGACCCCGAGCGTAAGTGGATTGTCGCTCAATGAAAAAGATATTTGAAAACCACGGGTTTGGGAGAATTGGGGAAAGCACTTATATTTTCAAGTATTCTCTAGGAAACCATCCAAAGCCCACATGTCACAGAGATAAAAGTGATTCAAAGTTTTCAAGAAGTACTTTCAGGCTTCCAGTAGAAAACCCTTGAGAATTCAGAAGACAGAAGCCAGGCAAAGGGAGAAACCTCTCTTCAGCAGTAGCTCTGGGTCTGGAGCAAACAGAATCCACGGGCAAAGCCCCAAAAATGAGACGTTCCCGAACACCATCAAACTGAAAATGGTTTCCCAAAATATCATTTTGAAAACAATTAGTGATTTGGAATTTTAAAAGCCGTATGTGGCGCTAATCAGGTTTCATGCATATTCATTCTATTTTTCTCTGAGTTTAGAAACAATAGAATCACAAAAGCCTCTTTATTGAGGGTATTTCATCACCATAATTTAATGTTAAATTGAAGTTCAAAAACCTTCATTATCTGCAAGGTTTTTGTTCTGTTCATTTAAACTTCGAACAGCTTCCAACTTAATAACACCCTCTTTTATAAACTGATAATGGCTTGCAGCAGAGTAGGAAGGTAGCTAAAGCACTGCAACCTTTAACTAAGTCTGACTTCATGCATTTGCATTCGAGATGTCAACATGAAGAGCAATCACTTTTAATAAATGATAGTTAAAGCCAATTACAAATTTGCTATTAAAATCACACTAATTCCACTTTGAATCTGAAAAATTTGATTTCATTTTAAAGACAAAGCACACTCACGCCTTTCTGGAGCTGCACAAACACACGTCAACAGCTCTGTGTGCTCATCTTTTTTCACTGCTACTTGAGTCAGGATCGCATGAAAATTTCCAGTTGAACCCTGCCCGAGTCAAATTCTAATGTGCTCTCTTCCATTAGAAGGGGGCGGCAGAACAGAGAACTTGGACAACAAAGAGGCTCCGATAGTGACCACACATAAAAATAACAATGGCCATTTTCATTATTATCATCATCATAATACTTACCTAGAGAAATGATAGTAACTAATATGCATTGGTTTTAACCATGTTCCCACATTTGCTGAGTGTTCTAAAGGCATCACATCACTGAATCCTCACACCCCCTCTGTAATACATGTTTGGTGTCTCATGTAACAAAGGAGGAAATGGAGCCTCAGGAAGAATAGAGTCTACCGCCCACAGAGAGCGCCAGATGGGGGACGCAGAGTCACTGATGAGATCAGTGGCCCCGATTCACGGTCGCCCTGTGTCCTCCCCTTTGCCCTGTCACTTTGGAGTCTCCCCTGACTCTGAGTCTTGACCCATGGGATTGTAACAAACTTGCTATCAAGAACCTTAACAAGTACTTGTGTGTTTCTGCCTCATCTCTGGCTTCTCTGTCATCACCATGAGCATCACTGCCACAGGAGCCCGAGGAGGGAAGTGAGACAGTCAGAGGAGAGGTGGGTGGTCCCAGATGAGGCCACTCTAGACCGGTTAACCCCCGACCAACGCATGAGCTGTCCACAGACACCCCAGCAAGCCCAGCCAGGCCAGGCCCAGAGCACGGACAACCACCCAGTGCACCTGCAGCCCAGGGAGAAATGAGTGGCCGCTGTTTTCAGCTTTCCAGTTTCAGGGTGGATTGTTCTGTAGCAATGGAATTCTTAACCCTCACTCTGCACTGCCAGCCAGGGAGTTCTCTTCATGACCTCTGGTCAGCTAATGGCCCCCAGAGATGTCCAGATCCAAACCCCTGAAACCTGTGCATGTTTCTTATATGGCAAAAGATACTTTGCAGAGGTGACAAATGCAGGATCCTGAGGTGGGGAGATTATCCCAAAGTATCCAGGTGGGCCCTAAATGCAATCACCTGTGTCTTTATAAGACAGAGACAAAGGGACATTTGAGATAGAAGAGAAAAGCAGTGTGACGACTGCAGCAGGATGCTCTGCTGCTGCACTGCAGGATCTAGAGGTGGAGGAAGGGCCCCCAAGCCAAGGCCTGCAAGGAGTGCTTCCAAGTGGAGGATGGAAGAGGCTGGGAAACAGCTTCTCCCAGAGCCCCAAGAGGGAGTGACGCCCTGCCCACACCTTTTGCCTCAGAGAAGGTAATTTCAGACTTCTGACCTCCAGAACTATAAGAGAATAAATACATGTTGTTTCAAGCCATCAAGTGCTTGGTAATCTGTTGCAGCAGCTAAAGGAAGCTAACACACATACACCAATTTTAGAGACACGGAAACGCGAACTCTGCTTTAATTCACATCGGATGGCATTTTATAAAACCAAACTTAAAATAGAAGCTTATAGCGCTTTCCTGTCTGCAAGGAACAAAGCCGACTCCATGCCAGCCTGGGCCCAGACGCTGCAGTGAGCACTGGGGGAGGAACAGTGTCCAGGGGGAGCCTCAGGACTGAAAACAAAGTCAGGGCAGGGGCCACAGGGAAGGCCCCGAGCACCGAAAGCTGGCATGAGCCCGTGCCACTCACACATCCTCAGCCAACTGTTTAGAAAACCCCGAGCTCGCTGAGAATGAGGAGATCTTTTAAAAAAACTGACTCCTTTCAGATAATAAGCACAAGCCATGTGGTGCAGCACGGCCAGGCAGACCTTTCTGCAATGGCAGAAATGTCCTCCATCGGTGGTGTCCAGGATTGGCAGCCACTGCTGCCCGGGGCTTTTAAGAATGGGAGACATGGCTGGTGCATTTGAGGAACCTGATCTTTAATTTTACTCCATTTTAATACATTTAAATATAGCAGCCATATGTGCCTCATGACTGTCACAAGGGACCACGCATCTGGGTCAGTAGAGGAACTTCAGGTTTGTAGCCCTGGGAGCATGTCTGGTCTAGAGGCTTCTCTGTCCATGTGATCCCAGCAGGGGATAGAGGCTGAGTCGACACTGACCTACAGCAGCTTTGCTCCTGATTGTGGCTGTGACAATCCTGGGGGCTCAGTTTCCCTATCTATCTCCTGGGAAGATCTTCTAGCTCCAGGGTGGTAAGGATTAGAGATAATCTCCGTAAAGCCCTAAGCGCGGTGCTGAAGATCAAATACGACAAACACTTCACATGGAAGCAATAAAGAGTAGAACCAACCCTCCCCTCCCATGATTCAAAATTCGCTGCCGGACTTTGCAAAACCTCCAAGTAACCTCACCAGCATCTGTCACTGCTGCGCAGGACCACAGCTACCCAGAGCCTCAAATTCTCTCCAGAAACACGGGGCAAGCCGGCTTGGCTGCGGACTTGTCTCTGCTCTGTTTGTGTTGCTGTTCTAGGGGAGGGGAGGGGAAGGCCATTCGCACAGCAGACAGGGCACGAGGGCAGAGAGGGCAGCTGCCACACCACAGTGGCCACAGTGCTCAGGACCCGGCTGTGCCTGGTACTCCAGCATGGCTGCACAAGCATGGCCTGGCCCAACCAGGCACAGAGCAGGGGCTCCCAGCAATGCCCACCTCCCCTCCTCCAGCCCCGTCTCCATCTGCAGCTTCGTGAGGAAAGCCCTCCATCCGCCTCCCTCCTCTGGAGTTCCCGGCAGGATCCCCAGGTCAGGGTTCCCTCCTCTCACCTGCCTCCCCTCCCAAACCAACCTGGCCAAGAGGCCTCCTCCACACTGAGTTTACCCAAGGCTCTGCCCTGGGAGTGGCATCACCGTGTCCTCCCCACCTGGGTGCCCAGGACATGTGGCCCTGCCCAGCACGGAGAGCACATCCGGGCTGCTTCTCCTCCAAGGACAAACAGCCAGGGGGCACGTTTCCCTGTGCGGGAATGTTTTATGTCAGATGACCTCTGTCCCAGCCCTTCTCACTACCCTCCCACAGCACCTCTGGCAGGAAGAGGGCAATGATGCCTCACTTCGTGCTCCAGAAAACTGAAGATTCATCATTGTTGGTTGGAGTCGCCCAAATGTGGAGGGCAAACCCAAGGTCAAAGTTACTATGCAACCCCAATCTTAAAACCAACGATAATAAGAGCAGCACATAATTTAGTGGAGGAGGCCATGTGTCAGGCACTGTCCAAATGCTTTCCACCACGGGTTGTCTGTGTAACTTTCACACAAGCATGTGGGGCACATGTTACCATGACCTGAGGCTCAGAGAGGCAGTGGGACTGGCTTACCGTCTCAGTGCTATTAAAGGCTGGAGTTGGGATCAAAGCCTAGATCTGTGAATCCAGCAGCCCAAGCCTTCTGTCCTACACAACTGTCTTTCTGTTGACCTTTAGGCTGGGACCACTGACCTAGACAAGGATGCCAACCAGGAAATGCCAACCACACAAGAGCCAGCACCTGCTGGCACAGCTGGGACAGTGCAATGAGCACCTGAACCTCGGCCAGCCTCTGTGAGACTCAGTCCCTGAGGCCAGTGACTCACGAACTAGGTTCTGTTTCCTTGCATCTGGTCTTCAGTAATAACACTCCCTTCCCTCCCTGTTTTTCAAAGGTTTCCAGTATCTTTGCATGTGAATCACATACACAAAACCTCAATATGACTAGCTATATGGTTTGGCTGTGTCCCCACCCAAATCTCATCTTGAATGATAGCTCCCGTAATTTCCACGTGTTGTGGAAGGGACCCAGTGGAAGGTAATTAAATCTTGGGGGTGGGTCTTTCTCATGCTGTTCCAGTGATAGTGAATAAGTCTCATGAGATCTGATGGTTTTGTAAAGGGCAGTTCCCCTGCACACACGCTCTTGCCTGCCTCCATGTAAGATGTGCCTTTGCCGCTCCTTTGCCTTCCACCATGATTGCAGGGCCTCCCCAGCTATGTGGAACTGTGAGTCCATTAAATCTCTTTCCTTGCTAAATTACCAGTCTCAGGTATGTCTTTATTAGCAGCATGAGAACTGACTAATACACCAGCACAGTGGAAATGAAATTTTAAAAAGGTAAGATGTCAAGCACTCTTCATAGGTGGAAACCAAGGCATATTTGTAGGGGGGAGTGACAGGGGGAAGACCAGGGAACGAGTGGACCTGGGTGAGGCCCCCAGGAGCTGATGGCTCCAGTTATGGAAGTGGATAAGCCAGAGGCAAGGAAGAACCCCAGGGTGGAAGAGGAAGGGAGGTCATGGGACAGCAGCAGCCCTGTTTTGGACTCTGTGGGTTTGAGGATCAGGGGACACCCGAATTGAGGGCCTGTTGGGGAGCTGGAATTCTGCTCCAGGGCCCATTGGGGGCTGAGATTGAGCCCAAGAGAGAGAAACTGTGGGAAGACAGCAGTGATAGGAGGAAGCGGAAGGAGGCAGAGGCGAGGCAGAGGCGAGTCAAGGCGTGGAAGGAGCAGCCAAGCGTGGGAGGCCAGGCCAGGTGCCAAGGGTGGGAACTGGAGGAGTCACAGTCTTAGGCGGGTGGAACATATTTATGTCTGACCTTGCTCCCCAGGGCCAAGACTCCTCCCCGGCATCCCCCAGAGGGTCCCTAGGCCCTGCCCCATGTTCTTTCCGGCACTGGGAGCCGTCCTCTCACTCAGAGACTGAGACAGAAATCGCTTTCTGGGCACGGCTGTACTTCCTGCCTAGGGATCCACTACGGGCCTCAGTCTCCCAAGGAAAAGCAGTGTGGGTATCTCAACAGCAAGTGTGTATCGTCACCATTCCACAACCCCCCGCAACCCACCTGTGGCTGACGAGGCTACGGCCGGCTCTGATGGTCAGCGAACTGCCATCTAATGCTCATCCCCCAGAGCACTGTCATTAACCCATCTAGCCTGACCCTCCACCGCTCCCCGAGGTGCTCCCATGATCATGACCGTGTACCTGCACTTAGCCACGCCCCTGCGTCCCTGCCTCTGACCTCCAGGCAACGCCAGGCATTCAGCAGGGTGAAAATGACAGGCCCGTCGGGGGCACATTGAGACCCGCAAATCGATGGATTACCCTGGCAAGGAAAGGAAGAGGCTGGGAATTGTAATAAAGTGTTTCTCAAATGGTAACCATGGCAACCAACGGCACGAGGGAGATTTTTATGTCTTCTCCAAGTTTTATGAGGCACAGGCAACTCTTTTATGGACTCTGGCATTAATTAGGCTCATCATAGGATGGGCTACACTGAACTGGGAAGGTCGTTCACCCGTAGGGCTTTGCTCAACTCACACACATTACCCATAAAAGTTTAAGGAAGTAATTAGAAGGGTTCCCATTTGGGTTACTTTATTATTTAATAGTTGACGAGGCAAGGAATTAAGGTCAAAATATGAGCTTAAACAACAGAAAAGAAGAAAAAGAGGAGGGGGTAGTGTTGAATCTTAGGCAGAACAGAACATCCACTTGAAGCAATACTATGGGAAAGCTCCTGTCTGATCAAGACAGACACTTAGACGTGTGTGCAAAAAATAGTTCAATTTGTTTCAAAATCTATAGCAGATGGTAACACAAAATCAGGCCAGAATGTGGTTTTTTCTGTTTAATCTTTCTAGATTCCATCCATTCAGAAATAAAGCAGATACTACTATTTCATTGTTGGAAATCCCTAAATTCTCAGTAGCACTTACTTCCACAGAATATTTTCAGCATGTTTCAATTAAATAAACCCATCATTTAAACTTTAACTCTTGTCCTGAGGGCCAAACATCCAGAGTTTTCTGCAAGAAAAGATGTTGGGGAGCTGGAATACTGCTCCAGGGCCCATCGGGGGCTGAGGTTGAGCCCAGGAGAAAGAAACTGTGGGAAGACGGCAGTGAGAGGAGGAGGCGGAGGGAAGCAGAGGCGAGTCAAGGTGGGGAAGGAGCAGCCAAGCGTGGGAGGCCAGGCCAGGTGCCAAGGGTGGGAACTGGAGGGGTTCCCTGGACTGGAGTCCATGAGTGTTGTGCTGTGGATGGAGTCATGCCAACGGATACTACTTTCTTAGGTCATAGAATTAAAACGGTAGAGTCCGCTGTATCTGCAGGCCTGCCCCCGTGGCTCACCATTCACTGATGCCCAAAGAACTCAAGTCTCAGGTGCTACCAAACTTCCAAGCAGACAGGCAGATCAAACACTCACTGCTTTCTCTGTCCCTACCCGAAGCCCAGAAAATGACTGCAAAGGAAAACCCAGGGGATGGCCCCCTGAGGACAAAGGGAAGCAAGAAACTGCTGCAGGCCTGCGAGGTCAGCGGCACTGTGAGACTGGAAGGCAGGCTGGGGCGGGAACGGACTTTGTGGAACGGAGAAAGCTGAAGCTAAGGCTTTCGGGAAAAAAGGGGTGCAGGACCCAGAAACTCCCCAGTGGGGGGATGGGAAGTGCCTGCTGCTCTGAGGATGAGCACAGGCCATACCTGCAAACAGCACCTGTAGTGACAGGAGCGCAGGGAGCAGTCCAGACCCCGCCGAGACCAGATGCAGACAACACCCCACCCCACCCAAGGAGAAAACAGAGATTGACTTGCTGGGGAGGCAGAACCGGGCAGGCTCTCAACTCCAGGACATGGGACCCAGCTGAACATGGGAGACGAATAAATGTCGGGGGACTCGGTGAAAGTCAACATTCCCTTAGCCCCGCCTGGGCTCACTGACCACTAACAGCCACCTTACATCCCAGGACATGGGCAGAATCACGTCCCTCAGAATTCACAGGTGGAAGCCCTAACCATCCATGGGACGGTGATTGGAGGTAGGCCCTTGAAGGTAATTAAGTTGACATGAAGTCCTAAGCATGGGGCCCTAATCCATTAGGACTGGGGTCCTTAGAGGAGGAGAAGAAAATGGCAGGGATGCATGCACAGCAGAAAGGCCAGGCGAGGACACTGCGAGGAGGCGCCCTCTGCGAGCCAGGAAGACAGGCCTCCGTTGGAAACCCACCCTGCTGCACTTTGATCTTGGACTTCCAGCCTCCAGAGCCAAGAGACATAAATTCCCACTGTTGAAGGTTGTTATGGCAGCTAAAGCCAACTAAGACACCCTCTAAGCAGGAGGTGGAGGAGGCCTCTCTAGGAACCCAGGAAGAAAGTTCGAACAGAGACACCTGGAGCCTCTCTGTGAAGTGAGCAGGCCGCACCGTCTCCACCCAGAGAACGGGCCACTCTGCACGAAGCTGCAACCTGCATCTAGGACTGTGCCACGAAGAGTCCCAGGCCAGAGACCAAGTCAAGGAGAAAGCACAGAGAAGGAAAGGAAACTCATAGCATGCAGGCATGTGCAGAGGTCAGAGTGGGAACCTGTAAGAACAGAGCAGAGCTGTGACCTACATCCTGCCAAAGATAGTTTGCTGCATCCACAAAAGAACAGGAGTCTCTAAAACATTCAGACGATAGGGGAGAGGGCTTTAACGTTAAAAGTGTGATCGCAGAATTAAAGAAAAAGCACCAAAGGCTTGAAAGGTAAAATGAAGGACATATCCTGAAAATGCTAATTAAAAGACAGAGATAGAAAATAGGAGATTTAAAAACAAAAGAAATTAGATGACTTGTCTAGGGGGGTCCAACATTCAAACAATAGAAATTCCAGAAAGAGGGGACAAAGAAAAAGAAGAAATTATCAAATAATGGGAGCCAACGGAAAGTCAGTAGACGATACTCAAAACAGAATAAGAACAAACAATCAAAAGTAGGAGTATAAGCCCATTTTTAGATGTAGAGACTTAAATTTCAGAAGAAAGAGCCAAAAAGGATTAGGGTGGTTTCTTCTCACAATGAGAATCAAAGTGGGAGAGGAGGGTCAGGGAGCAGCTGCTGTTTTGGGTGATCAGCCTGGTGATGTTTTGACTTTGTGACTTTTAAACCACATATGTTTATTACTTTGATTTAAACAATTTTAAAAGTGGCCAGGCATCGTAGCTCATGCCTATAATTCCAGTGCTTTGGGAGGCCAAGGCAAGAGGAGGTCCCTTAAGCCCAGGAGGTCAAGGCTGCAGTGAGCTATGATCGTACCACTGCACTCCAGCCCGGGCAACAGAGCTAGACCCTGTCTCTTTAAAAAATTATTCCAAAAATTAAACATTAAGATACATCAAAAGTTCCCTTTCCCTTCTCTAAGTTTCTTTCTGTTTTTATGCATGTGTATGTGTGCCTACGAAAACCCCATGTTACTGTTTTTACTTCACTTTTACACAACTGACATATTTTTAAATTCCAGTGGAGTGACTGCATACTGGAATGTTCTGATTTTGCTCAGAAGCAGAAAATCCCAAACTCTTACCTTCTTCAGGAGCTTCACTGGGCAGCGTAAAATGGCTGCACAGCCTCACGAGGTTCCCAAGGCATGGATTTGGAGTGACGCTGGGCACTGACCCTCATTGTCCTGCCTCAGGAAGGGAGCACAGCATGATGCAGAAAGGCACCAGTGTCCCCAGAGAAGCAGCCAAGGGCCTCTCGGAACTCTGTGCAAGGCCATGGGTTGCAGAGCTGCAGGACTTACAGGCAAATTGAGCCTCCTTCTCCCACACTGACTTCATTCCATTTCTTCCATCTCCTCCCTGCTCTGACAACAAAGCTTTCACTCAGAGGCAATCTCTTGCCCACCTTGACTTCATAAAAGTCTCTTTCATCTCCAATAGGCTTTGGGCATGTGGAATGTCATATTATTTGTACCACTGTAATTCAGTATTATGAAACGATGGTTGAAGAAAAGCCTAGTTGGTTATAAAAACAAACAAAGAAAATAATCTCGAGAAGATACAACAAAAGTGTAATAGCAAAAAAGAATCCTCAACTCTGGGTTTTGAGGATTAAAATCTAATATTTGTCATCACTAAGGCACGCATCCACCCGTGCATCCTAAAAGCACAGGGAGGCCATTCACAAGCTGCTGCTGGGGGCAGGACCAGGTGGCCTGGCTGGCCAGTTAGAGTCATGCCCAGATGCTGAAGGTCAGCAACTCTCATGCTTTATGCCAAGGAGGACAGAGGTGGACCCTGCATACCAGACCCCATAGCAAGAAAACGGGTTCCTGTATGGAGTCAACAGCTACAATGGACCCAAATGGGCCGTACTTGCAACTTATTAAAAACAAGAACAAAAGGTGAGGAAATAATTAACACAGGGCCAGTGCCAAGGCCCTATCTAACATTATGTTCACTGGCATAAAGTGCTGTAGCTCTAAGGACCAGGGAAATGAAGAATGATTGACTCCAATTCACAACTCCCAAGCCACTCTGGCTTCTTCCATTGGTCACATATTTGCAACGTCTGCTGGAGTAACATGGAAACAACAGTCAGGCAATAGCGTTTTCATTCGAGACGACAAAATTCCTTAATTTCAAGGAACTGTGCATACAAAATATTTTTCCTAGTTTATCAGTCTCTAAGGTAAATACTTACTTTAGTATAGTGGCTTGATAGTGTCTCCCCAAAATTCATGGCATGTCCGCCTGGAATCTCAGAATGTGACCTTATTTGGAAACTTATTAGGGTCACTGCCTATGCAATTCATTAAGGTAAGGTCCTAATAGATGAGGGTGGGCCCCAAATCCAATGACTGGGGTCCTCACAAGAAGAAGAAAGTGTGCAGTCCTAATTCAGGAAAAGGAGTTAGGCTGGTGGGACCAGAGAAAAGCAAAAAGAAAAGGCAGATAAGCTATGTCTGCCTTTCTTCATGGCCCGGGACACATATCCCTCCTGGGCAAATAACGCACAATCTTCCTGTGCCCAGCTATCACCAGACCCCTGGCTGATAGAAAAATGCAAGTTACCACACTGCAGCTTTGGCATTGTCAGTACCGACGTAGCTGTCTCCAGCACAAGCACCATCCTATCAAATCTCCAGCAAGCCTTTGTCTCCCGGTAGTCAGCTCCTCTCTTGCTGACTTGCCCATTGCTTTCTTGCAATGTATTTTCTTACTTTCTCTACTAAATCTGCCTTTCTTTGCCTACAACTGTCTTGGTAAATCACCGTTACTGCCTGCACAACACCAGCCCCAGAGAGTTGCTCCCCACAACGGACAGGACACACACCGTGGAACAGAATACACAGGGATAGATGCCCTGCGACCATGAATACACAGGGATAGATGCCCTGCGACCATGAATAACAATAGGGATAGATGCCTATGACTCATGAATACACACACAGGGCTAGATGCCCCATGCACCATGAAGGCAGATGGAACCATGTACAAGCCCAGAACCCAGAGCCAAGAACAGAAACTGGAAGAGGCGAGGAAGGATCTGCCCGCAGAGCCTTCAAAAGGAGGATGACCCTGTCGCCATCTTACTTCGGAATTCTGGCTCCAGAACCGTGAGAGACGAGAGTATGTTGCCATAAGCCTAGTTTGCAATAACTTGCCATAACAGCCACAGGAATTGTGACCATTTAGCATGTATACGATAGAGAAGTGCTAGGCTTCTACAAAATCCCACTGGATCTTCATTCAGCAAGTAAACCAAGAATGGTTTTATATACACGAGAGTTCCAAAGCCAGATATTTTAGGAACAGACAGCGAGTAGGCCCTACCCCTTGGCTTGGGACAGCTGGGGTCGGAAGGCAGGGAGGCTGCCCTCCTCTGGGGATGGGGCCTGACCAGCAAGTCCAGGGCCTCCTGCACTGGAGAGAGGGCAGGACTCACCGCTGTCATTCAAGAATTTCCCACGCTGGTGAGAGCACTTACAAGAAAAATATTTTTACCAAATATTTTATTCTTCAGGAAGAGATCCACTTAATAATGGGGAAAATACAGGTTTGAGCTTTTGTCAAAATTGTTTCCTTTGGGCTTCATTATAAATTTCTCTGCCTCATTTGAAGCTCAGAGAACTTGGTATAAAATGACCCTATTTCCCCTCTAAAGTCTACGTGGCCACATCAAAGTTAAAATTACTTTTCCAAAGATCTTATTGCGTTTTCAGTTTTTCTGTGCTGTATGAATAATGTATGGGGTGCGTACACGACTTTCCTTCCAGTTCTGTTTCCTTGCTGGAATAATTTGTAAACAACATGGAGGCCTTTAGGGCAGATGGTCAAAGACAGACACAGAACTCGGAGCTTACATGAGATCTATGCACGTTCTTTACACAGTTCCCACAGGGTGATTGATGGCTCAGCAGCCACATCTACACACACGTGCAAGCCTGTGCACACATGCAGATCTGCACACACATACACAGATGGGAGCAGCGTCCACACTGTTTTCCATAGAGCCCTCGCTTCCAGCAAAGGGGCCCTGCTCCAGAGCTGGACAATCATTAGAGCAGGGTGAATGCAGAGGCTGGGGGTAGAATCTGGCTCTGCCACTTTATGACCCCAAGAGGACACCCAGATCCCCCGGGCCTCAGTTGCTTGTCTGTGAATCAGGAAGACACCCAGTCCGAGGCCGTGGTGCCACCACCCTCAGCGAGGGTCCCACACCTTCCCCAACACACATCAATCAAGTGTCTCCTTTCTCTGGAAAATAGCCTTGGACCATTGCCCTTCAAGGGCAAAAGAAGTAGAGCAACACTTATTGAATATTAATTATGTGCTAGTCAGTGGCCGCGGGAACTACCTGTTATTTCATTTGAAACTCAGTATAAGACACACAAAACACTAGTAGTTTAAAGTAATTTAAATTCTAAAGAGAAACCATTTCTAACACCCGTTTTTCAAAGCATCAACAAAACCATCAAATAAGCCCTCCATAGAAGGCTGTGGTGACCAGCTGTCCTGATGGCCAAGAACAGGAAAGGGCCCCTCGGTGTGTTGTTTGTGGCGCTGTGAACGGGCACCCATACGCAGGGATGTTCTCTTTGGAGAGCACTTTGGCAAGATCCACCAGTACTGTAAGTGCACCTGGCCTCGGACCCAATGGTTTCAGGCCTCGGACTGAATATCCTGAAACAATCGCCTGCAGGCACCAAGACATGGGCACCATTAGGCTGATTGTGTGGTGGTTTGAAATAGCAATTTATAGAAACTGCCACTTGGAGACTTGTTAAACAAATCATGGTGCCTCCATTTACCGTGAATCTAGGCAGCCTGTTAGTAGAAGGGTGTAGATCTCCAAGTGCAAACATAGAACAATTTCCAAGACACGTCGGGCGGATAATGCCAGCAGCAGAAGAGGAATGTGTGTGCATGTTCTCGTCAGTTTACACACGTGTGCAGGCGTGTGTGCCTTTGTATGCTGCCATGTATCTGGAATGACACCCATGGACCACAGACTGTACTTGCCTCTCAGGAGATGCTACAAGTCTGCAACGGGAGGGAGGCTTTACACTCTGTTCCTAAATTGCAAATGTTTGAATTGTTTACCAATCTGGTGAAAAAAAAAAATAACTAAACCGTTCATTTGTTTAACAAACATTACTGAGCACATCTAAGTGTGCAAAGTTGTAAACTAGATGAGCCAAGGTGGGGCCCACAGCACTCTGTCTAGGGGAGCACAGGATCTTTTCCACGGAAATGACCTGCAAAGTTGCTAGTTTAGGACTGCTGACTCCATTCACTTCTGCGGGTGGATTTCCGTGCTGGGATAGAGAGAGTGGTGGGGATGACTCACTGTTTCCCAGGAAAGGTGAAAGTGCAGGGCTCCCCACCACGTGCATGGGCTTAAAACAACACATGTGCTAAGGAGAACCAGGACTGGAGCTTCCCCGCCTGCTGAGTGCGACAGTGGTGTCGTCTTTCAGAACCAAAAGCCAGTGTTTCATCTGTGACATTATTCGAGTTTCCAAAGTTTGAAGGATGGTATTGCTTTGTGCACCAACACAGCTGCCTTCCCCTGTGGGCCCCATGGAGCTCAGGCACAGTCCAGCTGCAGGATTTAGAGTCCATTCAGAAAACAAATACAGGTGAGATCCAGACAATTCCATTCTTCCCTCATTAACTAGGAAAAAGTGCATTGTGGCTTTCTCTGTAATAACATATAGAGGAAAAATGTTCACCTGCCATTCATGGGGTCCTATAACTCATAATTATCTAAAGGTGTGTGGTTTGAATAGTGTACCCCAAAATTCATGTCTACCTGGAACCTCAGAATGTGACCTCATTTCAATTATGTTATTTCAAATCTGCAGTTCCCGTTGCGTCCATCCTTAAAAAGCTTGACTGTTCTGCTCTAAGAGGTAAATTCATCTTGATCTGGTCTGCTGTCTGCCTGGGGGTTGCAACATCAATATTCCCCTCCCACACAAACCCCCAGGAACACCCCAGGCCTCTCCCTTCCCTGAACCCCTTCACCCAATCAGTGACCCTGCCTTCTGCTGAATCACACACTCAGGGACCGTCTTCAGATGGCTACTTGACTAGGGGATTGAGGGGGCTGATCTCCATCTGGAGTCCTGAACCAATCAAGAGAGACAAGGGAGGAAGGAGAGGAAGACAGAAGGTCTACCTTGTCCCTGTTGGAGAATGTGGCTTGGTGCCCTGTCACAGGGGCTTCCTAATCCCACACACGGGGGGTAGGCGACTCCCACCCAGGTCCTTCAACAGCCACAGACTCCCCTAGGGCTGGCCTTGGGCTAGTACCTTTACTATCATCACCCTCCAGCAACGGGACCATAGCCTGCAAATCTCATCAGGAGTTCCATTTGGCACCAAGGGAGGCTCTTGATAAGAAAACAGCCCTCCACAGGGCAGAGCAAACATTCGGACTTAGAAAGAAAAGATGTAAAACTGAAGTGTAAAATGTGGAGCCGGTCTCCATCCTAAAGTCCTGCTGCCCCCAGGTGGGGAAAGAGCCGTGGGATTCGTCTGCATGGCCACGCACAGCCTCCTCCACCATCCGAGAACAAGTGGGGGCTGGGAGCCAGGAGCAGGACGCGTCCATTCTCCTCAAAAAAGCAACCTATTCTTGCCTTAGGCATCTCAGGAAGCCTTCTCTAATGTCCCTTTTCCACCCCCCTAAACTATGGTTTCTAAATTGGTAAAGAGCAAATGAGAAGCAGGAAGTGCCATCCCACTGGGCTGCACTGTGGTGCCTCGGGGCCCCAGCACACAGACAGCCCCACAGACTATGGTGCTGGGAACACTGGGGGCTGCAAGAAGAGCGTGCCCGGCCACAGGACACAGCCACAGCCACTGGCAACTGGGTGCCTTTCAGAGGCAGCCTGTGACACACGCAAAGATAGGAGTGACAGCTGGAGCTCATCACAGCTTGGGTATCCATAACTACACATTCTCCCAAGAAGCAGTCAGCATTTGGACAGTTCTTAAATGTTCAGACCAACTTAAAAGCCAGCTTGTTTATCACTGCAAATCCCTGGGCAATTCACCGGGGAAGATAAGATACATCCCTTGCTTGTTATGTTCAAGATGAGACAAAGCACAAAACTCAGGCTGCAAAGGAAATTTGGTGTTTGCCAAGTTCGGAAGAAGTGACAGTTTATTAAAAAATATAGGCTATGCCGGGAAAAAGTAATATCGGATTTTATGATTATTTCATACTGGGAATTGTTACATAGTTCCAAGCCTGTTTATTACATAACTACAGATTGCAATAATACATTTTGTAGCTTATAAAGTTCTGAACAAGCAATTTTTACATAGCTACGTTTAATAGGTTGATATTTTTTAAAGGAGGGGGAAATCTCATGTTAAGAGAAAAATAAGCCTTTGGGAGAATAAAAACTATCATATTTTTCACATGATTTTCTTATAGTTTGACAGAACCTGTCTTAAACAGTGTCTATGCCGACACTCACGTGTATCAGTTTTGCAATTAGATCACTGGGTCGGGTGCTGGAACTGGTCCTTCCTGGAGCTGTTGTAAAGCCAACAGGCAAATGCTCAGCCCTGTGGCTCTCTCGGGATTGTGGAGCTGTGGGATACTGTTTTATGTATTCACAAAAGTTCTTAAGCATCCTCAAAGTCAGGCGCCATGGTGGACACTAGGCACATGATTCTGAGAGAACACATACACACACACACACACACACACACACACACACACACACACACACACACGACCCTGTCCTTTCAGGGTTTATAGATGAGGGAGAGACAAACATCAGTCAAATAAGTCATGCACTGTAATGCAAGCTTACAGCTGAGATCATTTCTAGAAAGGTAAGCATATGGACCATTAGGAACAAAAAGAGGCTGTCAATAACCAGCCAGTTCCAAATTCTGATTGAAATGCATCCTTGTTGTTGGAGTGGAATAATATGATTCTCCAAACATGAAAGAGTATTTCCATAAACAACATCTTAGTACAAAAAGGTGCTCAAAATAACTAGTCCTCTTGCTAGGAGAACCTAAGCCTTGTTAGCTGCATTGACAGCATCAATAAAAGAGATTTTAAAAAATCATATTCAATCTCCCAACAGACCCGCAAGTATCCTGGAGTACCCCTAACACATCTGCCTCCTAACACAGCCAGCCACCGCCAGTGCGCGCCCCTTCCAGGAAGCCGTTTCGTGGGAGTTAAAATAAATCACTCCCTTGGTTTCAGGAGAGAATGAGACACAAACAAGATCATCTCCAGTAATAATTTGCCATGGGTTTTAATAAGAATATCAGCCTTGTTCGCTAGGATACCTGTTTTAAGACACATGAACTCAGACCAGAAGATGACACAGCCATTGCTTTTCAACACATCTGACTGTCAAGGGCTCCTTTTCACAGTGATGTTTCTTTTGGGAAGAGTAAATGTTCGATTCACCCAGGCAGCCCCTGGGTGAGCACTAGAAGGAGAAGCACAACAGGGTCCCTTTGGAATGAGCTCCAATAACAAGCACTGTTTCAGGGCAATGCGTGAGTCATTATAAACCCTATTTTACCAACTGCTGCCCTCTTAGAGCTGGGTGTGCACCAGGCTCTAAGTCCACTCTCACACCCTCTAACATGGTCTCACTTTGACCTCAGAGAAGCAGTGCTCTCAAGGCTCTGTTGTTGCAGCCAGTGTGCATTAACTTAGAGGGGAGGGATGCATTTGTTGTGTTCAGGTTGGACCTGGCACAGTGAGGCCAGGAGCTATTAACAAAATCTGAGTGAGAGAATGGCCACTGCCACTGCTCTATCTGTCTGTGTCCAGATCAGACTTCAGGGCTACACACTCGAGAAGTGCCATGGCTGATCAACGGCCACACCTCCATCATCATCTCCTTCCCCTCAAAACAGACACAGTTCTAAACTCAATGCAAAAGGGAAGGTCACCAGAGATTTGCGACAAGTCACTCCACAAACCAGGCTGACAGGCAGTCCGAGCACATCATTCCAGGGGCTGAGGAGGCCACACATCTCAGCATGTGAGTCAGCCCCACCGAGAAATTCAAAGGGTGACAGTCGAATACCACTGTCTAAAAGTAGGATGGCTGGCTAGGAGCAGAGCTTCTCCTCTATTGTGGGTTAAACTGTGCCCCCCAGGAAACATATGCTAAGTCCTCACCCCCAGCACCTGTGACTGTAACCTAATTTGGAGACAGAGTTCTTGCAGATGTAATCAACTTACGACGAGGTCATGCTAGATTCAGGTGGATCCTGAACCCAGTGACTGGCGTTCTTCCCAGAAGAGGGAGATCTGCAGACACACAGGGAAGGAGGCCATGTGACGGCGGAGGCAGAGATTGGAGTGATGCAGCTGCAAGCCAGCAAAGGCCTGGGACGGCCAGCAGCCACCAGAAACCGCGAAGAGGCAAGGACGGGATCTTCCCTAGACCCTGCAGGGGGAGCGCAGCCCTGTCAATACCTTCGTTGCAGACTTCTGGGCTCCAAAACTGGGAGAGAATAAAGTTCTGTTGTAAATCACCTAGTGCATGGTCATTTGCTACAACAGTCACAAGGAACTCCTGCATCCTCCAAGGTGAGGCATCACAGTTTACTGCACGACACCCGTGTGCAGGTTTACGTGTATTTCCAAACATGTGAACAAAGGAACGATAAAACAAGAACGAACAACACACAAAAAAGCATTCACTATAGAGTGGGGGTGAGGAGAGACAGGAAGGGATAGGGAGGGAGGCCAACCTTTCTGAATATGCCTGATTTTATGTCTTGCCTTTGGAACTATGTAAATGTTTTCTATGAAATACAAAAAATAAAAATGGTCATCTTTAAAAACCAAAAATAAACTGAAAAAAAAAAAACTTAAGGGTACATCAAGTAGGTGGTACAACCACACAGAGAAAAATTACTGTGAATAAACCTGAAACAAGGTATCTCAGCTGTGCAGCCCCATATGGTATGAGAAAGGCTGTGAGCAAAAAGGAATCTTCACCTGCATGCAGTCATCTTATTTTTATTAATGTCAGTTTTCTGGTTTTCTCTGCCCTCCCTGATGGAAGATCTTACATTCCTGTCAATACTTTCATTGCAGATTTCTGGGCTCCAGAACCGGGAGAGAATAAAGTTCTGTTATCGTAAATCACCTAGTGCATGGTCATTTGTTACAACAGCCACAAGAAACTCATGCATCCTCCAAGACAGGACTCCTCTTTGACGGGAGTCTTGGCTGTGTGATTTGCAGGCCCTTTCTGCAGGAAGACGAGAAGTCCCCTCCCTGCTGTGCTCAGGATTGGCCTTGTAACTGGATGCAGCCAAAAAAAAAAAAGTGGATGGAAGTAATGTTGCAAGAAATCTAAAAGCCAAGTTCCAGTTCACTACATCTGTTTTATCTCTGCCAAGACCATGGACCATGCTACATGGTTATTTCAAGTAATTCAAGAAAAAATAGAAAAATTAATAAAAATGGAAAGTCTTCACCAGCCTGGGCCTCTGGGGCCTAGCCCAAGAAGCAGGGCCACGGCCGAATCAGGTGGACACAGGGCAGGAGCACTAGAAGAACTTTTGCAGCTGCAGCTCATGGAGATTCAAGGGCCATTTTTCCCCCACAGCATCATCTAGCTTGTCTCTACTGATCTTGGCTGGGTATATAATAAGCAGCATAACTATTATACACAATTAGGAAGGTAGTCATTGTGCTTTCAGTGCAAAAGAGAAACCAACATAAAATCAGGGTAATTGAATTTAACACCTTGTAATTTTTCATTTGAACTGTTATCAGCATAAGCTCATAATTTTTTTTCTTTCTAAAAAGTATACATTGCCTATCTTCATTCATTGAAGGCCTAAAACAATGAAAATCCAACAGCAATGAGCACCCCAGCACTCAGATGATGATCTCTAACTACCACTTCTCTCTAAAAAGAACAAAAGCTCCTTAGAGAAATGGCTCAAATCAGGTCTGGAGCAAGAAATATTCAAGATGAGTTTGAGAATGTTTCATTGGCCCAACACACCACACACATGTATTTGCACACACACGCACACACACACGTGTATACACACATATACATACATGCACACGCATACACACACATACACACAATCAGAAGCCACTGGGATTTCATCTACCTGATGAGCAGACCAGATAGAACCCTCACCAGCCAACTAAGGAAAGATTTGAACATCAGAAAGATCAATATTAATTGTAATGTGGTATCTTGAACTGGATTCCTCAAAAAAGGACAATGGTAGAAGACCTGGAGGAACTCAAACAAAGCCTGCAGTTCAGTTAACAGTCACATACCCATGTTATTTTCATGAGTTTGGCAAATGCCCCATGGTGACATGAGATGGCAACAATGGGAAGCTGTGCCGAGTGTGCACAGACTCAACGCTCTCATGGCAACCTTTCTGCAAACTTAAAATTATCCCAATAACAAGTGTGTTTCTAAAAGTATAAATGACTTAAGTTAAACTACAAGGAATAGATATGTTCATGGATGCATAATAATGCCGAAAAAGACTCATTGACCGCCTACGAAGACAGATAGGGCACCAACTCAGTCAGAATATTGATATATATTCTCTCTCTCTTTACTCTTTCGAGTAAGGCACCTCTCCTGCCTTTTTTATGGCACTCTATTTTCAGGTGAATCAAACAGTTAACGAAGGCAAGATTTTCTTTATTGACAGTGTACAGTCAGCAAATGCAAAAGGAATGACAGAATTAAAAAATTCCATGTTGCTGCTGTAACCATTCTAGAGGGTGGAGGAATATCGGAATATTTAGAAAAATTACACATGTAATTATTCTTTTGCATCTTCAGAACCCTATCCTGCTGCATATTAGACCTATGTGCCATGCTATTTAATAGGAAAAGACTGGATTTAACTAAAACGATCATTAATGGGGGACTGGTTAATTAAACAATGATATATTCACAAAATGAAGTGCCACGCAGCTATAAAAAAGAAAAGAGGAATTTTTCTATATAATTATATGGTGTGATCTCTAGTGTATTATCAAATAGAAAAAAGCAAGATTAAGAAAAATACATATAATACATTCTTTTAAGAAGACTGTTTAAAATATGTAAATCTATATTTGAAAATATAAAAATAAATAATAAATGAAAAGATCATTTTAATGGCTAGCCTTTGGGAGGATAAGGCAGAGTAGAGGAGACAAGAAGAGAAGTCTGACTCCTGTAAATAGATCTCATTTTATAGATTTGACTTCAGAAACAGGTCAATATTCCATGTATCTACAAATTAAATTAAATTATAAATTAATCTCTACAATTCAAACTTGAGGACCGGGTACAGTAGTTCACACCTGTAATCCCAGCAGTTTGGGAGGCCTCAGGGCAGATCATCTGAGGTCAGGAGTTTGAGACCAGCCTGGCCAACATGGTGAAACTCCGTCTCTACTAAAAAATACAAAAAATTAGCCAGGTATGGTGGCGCGTGCCTGTAATCCCACCCACCCAACAGGCTGAGGTGGGAGGATCACTCGAACGTGGGAGGCAGAGGTTGCAGTGAGCAGAGATCGTGCCACTGTACTCCAGCCTGGGGCGACAGAGTGAGACTCTGTCTCAAAAAAAAAAGAAGTCGAACCATTTGAAGATAGCTGTGTTTTGATTCAACGGTATTCCCTCTTAGAGAGAAATTATTTCAAGTAATTTTAAATCACAGTAAGATAATCACACATCCCTAGTGGGAGACAGTCGAAGGACAAAACCCCATGAGAAACTCAGACTGATTTCAGGAATCCCCTCATTAGTGGCGGTTGGCGGGGTTGGAGGGGGACTGATGAGATGAGAGTTGTGTGATCCTGAGACTTGCACATGTGTGTGTGCTATGGATGATGCAAATCAGCAACTATGTCGGTGTAACAGGGAAATGGGTTTCACATGGAGAAAGGAGATACAGATATAACGCTGCAGAGATGAAGTGAAAACTCTATAGCCTTTCATTTTAATTGAAACTACAAATATGAATTTATAACTTTTTTTTCCTTCTTTTTTTACCTCCTGCCTCAGCCTCATGAGTAGCTAGGACTACAGGCATGCTCCACCATGCCCTGCTAATTTCTTTTGTATTATTAGCAGACACAGGGTTTAACCATGTTGGCCAGGCTGGCTTTGAACTCCTGACCTCAGGTGATCCACACACCTTGGCTTCCCAAAGTGCTGCGATTACAGGTGTGAGCCACCGCACCTGACCTATAACCTCTTTATCTCTAAAATCATCTGTGTGTCTTTTTACCTGGCCACTGAAAAAGTCTAAAAACAGTGAGCAGCTTAGCAGCAATAAGCATTCCTACTACCCTATTTCCTGTACTGCTACTTCCACTAATACGAAGCAGCATTTCTCAGAAAAAGATCTGATTCAGTGAGATGTGCCTGGAACATTTTGTCTCAGCAGAAAGCAAACAGGCTAAAAAAGATTGGGATCGTGTCAGATGTACTCAGAATCCAACTGGAAGATGTCCCCTAGGCCACAGATGGGACAATTTTAGAATCAATAAAGATAACAGTGCAGCAGCTCAAATACATCAAATGACTCAAATCCATGAGTTCAGAGCAGCGATTTTTTTTAAAAACTCAGTGTTCACCTTTGGAGGATGTTAGAGAACCAAGTCATTATTTTGAAAGCCGGTTTAAACAAGAAAGAAAGAAGTAAGCATTTCCCCAGCCTTTCCTGGATGAATCAGATCTGATCCCTGGTATGAATCGTATAACTAATAATCAATGAGAAGTTTCTTTTTGTAAAAGCATTACATCTTATAAAGGAAGAAGCAACAATAGTTCATCAGAATATCACCATTTGTCAATCTAGTAAATGAACCTGGGCAATGACTATCATGGGTTGCAACACCATAAAGAAGAGATCACCAGACACTGTTGCTCCTGACGGAAGTGCACACAGCTTCTTATTGCTCAAACAAACAAACAACAACAACAAAAAACACTGAATGTGATTGAGCCTCTAGATCTCATTACTAACTTACAGGAAATGCAGAGAAAACACGTTAAACATACACATACACGCACGCGCGCACACACACACACACACATGCCCCACTACAAGGCATGTAGTCAGCAAAATACACACTGTGGGAGACTCTACCAGTGAAATTTTGTTTTTCAAAAATAAATTGTAAGGGGTATGAGAGGGTAAGAAGGAGATGGAGATGGAAGAGAAGAAGAAAAAGAACACAAAGAACAAGAAGTAAAGAAGAAATGTACAGAGGAGAAGAGGCATACCAGGTGGTTGACGTGGATCAAATTCATTTGGATCAAACAAACTAAAAAAAGAAGCATGAGACAACCAGGAAAAGGTGAACTCTGATTGGATGGTAGAAAGGATTTATTGTTGACATTTTAGGGGTGATAGTGGTGTTTTGATTCTATGGAGAGAGGGAAAGGAAAAATGAAAAAAGTGGCCACCAGTCACCATTTCACATCCCCAATCACCCATCAGATAAAGGAAAGTTAACGGAAGATTTTCTAATAAGGTTGATGGTGAATATTGAGTGTCAACTGGATGGAAGGATGCGAAGCATTGTTGCTGGGTGTGTCTGTGAGAGTGTAGCCAGAGTAGAGTAACATTTGCGTCAGTGGACCGGGAGAGGCAGACCCACCCACAACTGGATGAGCACCATATAATCAGCTGCCAGCACAAAAGCAGGCATGGAAACAGCAGACTTGCTGAGTCTTCTGGCCTCCATCTCTCTCCCATGCTGGATGCTTCCTACCCTTCAACATCAGACTCCAAGTTCTCGAGCTTTTGGACTCGTGGACTTCTACCACCAGTGGTTTGCCAGGTGCTCTCAGACCCTCAGCCACAGACTGAAGGCTGCACTATCAGCTTCCCTACTCCTGAGGTTTTGGGCTTGGACTGGTTTCATAGCTCCTCAGCTTGCACATGGTCTATTGTGGGACTTCACCTTGTGATCGTATGAGTCAGTCAACTCCCCTTCATACATTCACCTACCCTATTAGTTCTGTCCCTTTAGAAAACCCTGACTAATACATAAGGCAATCAGGCTGCCAGCATTGAACGGCCTGCTCTATCCCAACATCCCTACAGGTGGGACAGCCAAGCCCACTCGGTGGAGACACGGCCGACCCTCACCTCCTGATGCATCCCACAGGAGTGCTACCCTATAGAAGATCTTGACTGCAAGTTGTCCAGATTCTTGACCCATGCAACAAAAAACTGACGCACAAACAAAGCAGCAAAAGAGTGAAGCAAGGAAAGCGTAGGTTTATTGAAGTGAAAGTGTACCCTACAGAGTAAGGGCAGGTTAGAGCAAGCAGCTCGAGAGCTCCAATTACAATGTTCTTTAGGGTTTTTATAAAGCTAGAAGAATCAGGTGGCTGGGCATGGTGGCTCACACCTGTAATCCCAGCACTTTGGGAGGCCAAGGCAGGCAGATCGCCTGAGGTCAGGAGTTCAAGACCAGCCTGACCAACGTGGTGAAACCCCGTCTCTACTAAAAATACAAAAAATTAGCTGGGCGTGGTGGTGCGCACCTGTAATCCCAGCTACTCGGGAGACTGAGGCAGGAAAATCACTTGAACACAGGAGGTGGAGGTTGCAGTGAGAAGAGATAGTGCCATTGCACTCCAGCATGGGGAACAGAGCAAGACTCCATCTCAACAACAACAACAAAAAAGGTAACACCCCTAGGGGCCCTTTGGAGGCCTTCAATTGGTTACATCCTATGAAGGATTGGCCCACAACCAATCAGAGGCTGAAGTGGAGACTTGGCCCGAGGCTAATCAGAGATCAGAGGCTGAAGTGGAGACTTCTGTCTTGTCCACCTCCCCCCGCCCTGGGAGTGAGGACTTGGCCTGTGTGCTGTCCTTTCTTGCCTAGAACTGTCTGCACCTGCCATTCTCTTGCTTATGCCTTAACCCTTGGTTACCCTAATTCTCTAACTGTCTTGGCTTGTCCAGTTAAGCACATACAGGGCCCAGATCCAGGTTTCCCATCACCACAGCACAGACGCTCATTTCCATGTGACTCTTGTGACCACGAAACAAATGCAAAGGCTCCCTGATCCCTACGAAAGGATCTGACCACCACATGGGAGAGGTGAGGGCACAGCAGGGGGTGGTGCTGGCTTTGCTTTTCTTCCTGCTGGTGTGGAACGATGACCCTAGGTGGCCCCACAGCAACCTCCCACTACCTCATCACGTGCCCATGGGGCAGTGTAAGGAAGGGCCGGGTGCACCAGGAGAAGGGGAAGAGGTACACTTCTTCCTTCCCTATGCAAATGCTGGTTTAGCATTTCCATCATATCAGACCTGGGGCACCACAAATAAAACAGGAAACCAGGCCCTGTGAGCCAGACTCAGTTACTGGGGGATGAAAGGCAGGGGTCAGGCTGGGGATTTGTCTAAAACGAGGGAAGGACCTCTGTTAGGGACAATGTGTGGCTGCCTGGCCCAGAAGAGCAAGGGCCTGGAAATCAGATGCACTAGGTCGTGTCCAGAACTAAGTTCAAAGAAATCAGCACCCACCCAGCCAATGGGACCAGGCCAGAGGAGACCACACACTTGAGTCAATTTGCATGAGCCCCTGAGACCAGGAGCCTGGGGGAACAGGCCGTATTGTGAGGGCACCTGTACCTGCAGCACTAGAAGATTCCTGGAGGCTGGCAAGTGCTCAGGAAACACTGGGTGAGAGAACGAGCCTGTCTTTTGCAGGAGCTGCTTTGTGCCCCAGAGCACAAGTAATGCCGCATGACAGGCCAGGGGGGCAAGAGCACTCTCACCTGTCAGTGAGGACCAGGGACACCTGTCAAGAGCAGGGGCAGGTGAAATGTCATGCCCAAGTGACTCTGCAGACTTCAGGCCACAAGGGACGGGGGCCTGGGAAGGAACGACATGAGGGGATCATTTGCAAATATGCTCAGGCAGGGAGCCCAGAAAGTAACCAGAGGGGACGGTGGCCAAGAAAAGGGCCAGAGGCCGCAGGCTGAGGCTGGGGACAAAGGGCCACAGGACGGTGCATCCTTGCAACAAGTGTGGCCTCAGTGGTGCTCATGGAGCACTTTCAGGTTTCCAGCAAGCAGTCAGGGCCAGACACAGCACCCCAGGCCTGGGGATCCAAGGCCTGTTCAGCTCACATGGGGAGTTCCTCCATGCTTCCTGCTGGGGTGGTAGCCAGTCAAGGAACCAGAGTAGCCCAGCTTTGAACACCCCCAGGACCCACAGCCCCTGCCCTGCTGAAGTTTTAGCCACCCAGTCTCCTCTGCAGACCATCAGCTCCTGAACACCAGATGGCAGCTTCTCTCTGTGTCCCTGTGCCCAGTACAAGATCCGTCGCAGATGGGGACTGGTAAATGCTAAACAGAGCTTCAGCATTCTCCTAGGCTACCTCACACACATGGGTCTCCGAAATTGTAATAATATCATCCATGCTTGCTTCCTTCACCTGAATCTACCAATTGCTCACGTTCAAGGTAACCATCAAAAAGGCAGAAAACAAAATGAGACAGCACCCTGCAAAGGGAAAGGAAACACCTGACATTAGCATGACACCTGACATTTTAGCATGTCCAACCTATGCCTAACAGCTGGATACAGTAATTCTGTGCATTAAAGCCCAGAACAGTACAATAAAACATCTTTTGGACCAATACAATTCTGGTACTTATTATTATTTTAATATTTGCTTTTTTCCAAATTTCACTTGTATCGAACACTGACCCAATAAGAAAATTTTACTTCGTGTAGATCACTGGTTCCAAACCTGGTGGTAGATGAGACCTGCCCACAGAGCATGTTAAACACACATGCCCCAGACCTTCTAATTCAGCTGGTCTGAGACACTTGTATTGTAATGAGCTCACCAAGTGCTCTGGAAGCTGCCAGTCCTGGGAGGCATTTGGGAACTGTTGGGGTTGCCAGTGGGAATTGCCCCATTGATGGAATCATATCAAACTTCACCCTGATGTGAGTGAACATCTGTGGCCATGGACAGCAGTATCTGTAGTGACATCAGCAAACATTTGCTGAACGTTTATGCTATGGCAGGTACTTGGTAGGTACCATCTCATTTAACCTTCACAACAATGCCGTTGAGATATTTGTGGTTATTGTCTCATTTTAATGACATGCCAAATGAGACCAGAAAAGACAATAAGCCATTTGCCCAAAAGATCAAACAGCCGGTAAAGAAGGAATCCAGGACACACACTCAGCCCAGGAAACCCAGGGCTTATGGTCTTACCAGTACGCAAAGATAACTTTGAGGGTTTCGTACAAGCTGCATTTAAGAATCATTTGCCAATGTAATAAAACTGAATTCTCCCCTTTCTGCAGTTAGTAAACTTTCCAAATATACTGTGCTGCCAAACACTTTTGCAAAGAAAAACATATTGTTCCTCTTCCTCTTAAATGTAAAAAGGAGAGAGAGGGAAATCACTTGAGAAAGTAACGTATCTGGCAGTTTTTATACCTGACACATCTCTAAATGTTCTACCTCTATTGCAGTGTTCCCAAATTCTTAAGCACTTAAAAAGCATCAAGTAAAAGCCTACAGAACTCAAGGAGGAAAAGTCCACTCATCTGAATGTGGCAACTCCATGGCTCACTTTCCATCTCCTCAAAAAGACAAATCACCACAGCTTTCCTCAGGAGGGTTTCTGATGCCTCTTTCCTGCTTAGAGCCTGGGGCTTCTGCACACCTGCAGAGGGCAGGGGCCACTTCTGGCTCAGCAGCTGCCATCTCCCAAGAAGACAAGAGAGCTTTTCAACAATAAAAGACTCAGAAAATCCTCTTTCAAAATTAACTGCTAAGAACTTCTGCTGCCAGCCACAAAGGATTTACTGCTACAGGAGTTGTCCTCCTGCCATAAACAACTAGAAAACCAGACAAATACATAAAACAACTGTTTTCTGGAAGAAAAAAAAAAGTGGAAAAAAGACAATGCAATACTGTTGACCCTGATTGAAAGGAAACAAATGAGGTGAATCCCAGATTAGTGCCTGGACAGTAAACTGGCTGGTTCCAGGCCATGGTGCAGGTGGGAAAGACCCAAACAGAGCTTGGGGGTCTCTCTGAATTGAGAAGGTCAGAGGCTGTGGAGGTTAAAGCAACTAGAATCTGAGGAGCAGAATTCCAAACTGGAGGGAGCTCTGTCCAGAAAGACTTCCAGCAATCTGCCTAAGGGCTCCCTTGAGTCTTTGACTAAATACAAATCTGCACATGGAGCTCCCCCAGGCTGGGCACGATCAGCTCCTCCAGAAGCAGAGTGATGAGAATCCATCAGACAAACAATTCCCAGAGCTCGCACAGGGCTGCAAATTGTCCAGCTTTCCCCAGAGAGATCGGACAGACCTCACAGGCATTCCACAGAGACCCCAGAAGTGTCAGTCTTTAAAAGTGGAGCTAAATTAGCTGTGCAATAAAGCTACTTAGACCTTCTCTAAAACAGCTTAAAAGTGAACCTCAAAAAGATCACACTAATCCAAAGGTAATTTATATACCTGCCAGAAGAAGTCCACCACTGTTAAATAAATGAAACAAAACCCTGAACTCAACAAGAAAACGTCCCGCATCTCATCAAAAGACATACAAAAAAGCAAGAAAATGTGTCCCATAACCAGTAGAGAAATCCATCAATAGATATAAACACAGAAAATACAGAAATGATGGAATTAGCAGATAAGTACATTAATGTAACCATTATAAATTTGCTCTATGTGCTAAAACAGGTAAAGAAAATAGGAATGCAATGGGAAGTGAAAGATATTTTTTAAAACCCAAATAAAACTTCTAGACATGAAAAATACAGCATCTGAAATTTTAATAATATACAAAATAAGAACAGCAGATTAGACACTGTAACATGGCGAAATCCCGTCTCTACTAAAAAATACAAAAATTATCTGGGCCTGGTGGCGAGTACCTGTAATCCCAGCTACTCAAGAGGTTGAGGCAGGGAGAATTGCTTGAACCCAGGAGGTGGAAGCTGCAGTGTACCAAGATCATGCTGCTGCACACCAGCCTGGGTTTGGAGGCTTAATTGGCCCCATTTTTAGGAAAATTACATCAATCGAGGGGTAGCTGTTGAGATATTCATGATTAAAATAGACACAGCAAGACTCCATCTCAAAAAAAAAAAAAAGAAGAAGACATCAGTGAACTTGATTACATAGCAATAAAAATTATACAAAATGAAGTACAGAGAAAAAATATGAACAGAGTCTCAGTAACCTGTGGGACAATACAAAGTGGTCTAATATATGTGTAATTGGAGTCCAATGAGGAAAGAAGAGAGAAAGGAGACCAAAAATAAATTTGAAGAAATCATAGCTAAAAATTTTCCAAATTAAGAGAAAACTATAAACCCAAAGATTCAAAGACGTGAACAAATGCTATACTTGATAAATATAATAAACTAAGAAGTAATCAAAATAACACAGGTATATCATAATCAAATTGCTGGAAATGGGTGTTAAAAAGAACAACTCAAAAGGAACCAGAGAAAAACACATACTATGTGCAAAGGAATAAGGGATGATAACAGAGTTCTCACCAGAAATTATACAAGACAAAGGACAATGAAATTATATAATTAAATTGCTCAAAGAAAAAAAAAGTCAACCTAGAATTCTACACCCAGTAAAAATATATTTGAAAAATAAAGGCAAAATACAGACTTTGTGAAACAAAAACTGTAATAATTAATTGGCTCTACAAAACAGAAAACTCCACAAAAAATATAGGAAGCTCTTTAGGCAAAAGGAAATGTGCTTACATTATACATAAATCCTAGAGCAAACAAATATCATCATCATCATTATCATCATCAGAGAAAAACAAATAAGCAAATAGTGGAGATAAAATTAAATATTAAAACTACTCAATCAAAAAGAAGGACAGAAAAGAGGGAAAAGGATCAAGGAACACAAAGACAGGTGAAAAATAGAAAATAAATTAAAACATGGTAAACTTAAACTCAACCATATTGATAATTATGTTAAATGTAAAAGGTCTAATCACTTCAATAGAAGGCATAAATTTTCAGACTTCTTAAAACAGAAAGACCCACCATATGCTGTCTACCATAAATCCCAGAAAATGTAAAGTCACAACAAATAGGTTAAAGGTAAAAGATTGAAAACAATGATATACGTCAAACTGTAAGAAAAAGAAATCTTTAGTGGCTGTATTTCGTCCAACAAAGTAGACTTCAAAAAGAAATACTACCAAGAATAAAGAGAAACTCTTGAAAATAAAAAAAATAGGACCAATTCCTCTGAAAAATATAAAAACCATAAGTATTAAGCACCTAATAACAGAGATTCAAAATATATGTAGTAAAACTGATAGAACTGAAAAGAGAAATCTACCAGTACTATTGTTTCAGTAATTGATACAAGGAGATAAAAAAAACAAAAAACAAAAAACTGCTAAGGACATAGAAAACTGAACAACACTAACATACCAACTAGAATTGACATTTATAGGAGACTCTACCCAACAATACCAGAATTTGCTATAGAACATTTACCAAGACAGATCATAATCTGAGTAATAAAATAAGACTCCATTTACTTTAAATAATCAAAATATTACATAGTACATTCTCTGGCCACAGCAGAATTAAATTAGACATCAATTACAGAAAGCTATTGGAAAAAAATTTCAAATATGTAAAAAATAAACAGCACACCCTACATATGAAATGGGTCAAAGGAAAAATTGTGAAGGCATTTAGAAAATACTTTAACTATATTAAAATAAAAATGCAAATTATTAAAATGTATGTAATACAACTAAAGCAATGTTTAAGGAGAAATTTATAGTAATAAATGCTTATGTTAGAAAAAAGGACAGATTTAAAGTTAATAAACTAAACTTTCAACTAATAGAAAAAAAGAACAGGCCGGGAGTGGTGGCTCACGCCTGTAATCTCAACACTTTGGGAGGCCAAGGCAGGTGGATCACGAGGTCAGGAGTTCAAGACCAGCCCGGCGAAGATGGTGAAACCCCATCTCTATTAAAAATACAAAAAAAAAAAAAAAATTAGCTGGGCGCAGTGGCAGGCACCTGTAATCCCAGCCACTTGGGAGGCTGAAGCAGGAGAATTGTTTGAACTCGGAGGGCAGAGGTTGCAGTGAGTCGAGACTGCACACTGCACTCCAGCCTGGGTGACAGAGTGAGACTCCATCTCAAAAAAAAAAAAAAAAAAGAAAAAGAGAACAAATTGGACTCAACATACGTAGAGGGAAGGGAATAATAAACATTACTGGAAAGCAATGAAATAGAAAATAGACAATCAATAGAGAAATTTGCTGAAACAATAAAGAATAAAACAATGAAACAAAAAGCTGATTCACTAAAAGAAAATCAGTAAACTTGATTAATGCCTAGCCAGACTGATCAAGAAGAAAAAGAGAGAAAACAAATTACTATTATCAGGAATGAAAGAGAAGACATCACTACAGAACTTACAGATGTTAAAAGGATAGTAAGAAACTATAATAACAATTCTATTCCCATGAATTTGAAAACTTTGATGAAATGAAATAATTATTTGAAAGACATCAACTAGCAGAGCTCACTCAAGGACAAATAGATAACCCGAATAGTTCTTAATCAAAATTGAATTTATAGCTACAAATGTTCTTAGAAAGAAAATTCCAAGCTCGAATACATTCACTGATAAACTCTACTAAATATTTAAGAAACAATGCCAATTCTACATAGACTCAGAAAATAGAAGACAATGAAAACACATTTAACGAGGTCAGCATTACTGTGTTACCAAAAGCAAAGATATTACCAAAAAAAGAGACTATTCAATATGCTTATGCATATAGACTTAAAAATCCTTAACAAAATACTAGCAAATAAAATATAGTATTATGTAAAAAGGATGATAAATCATGATCAATTAGAATTTAAGCCAGAACTATAAGCCTGGTTTAGCATTTAAAAATTAAACAATGCAACATTTCATAAAAGATAAAAAGCAAAACCTCAATGGAGGCAGAAAAATCATTTGATAAGAAATTAACATCCACTAGTAATAAATAAAAACTCTCAGCAAGTTAAAAACAAAAGGAAACTTTCTCAGCCTGATAAAGGGCATCTATAGACACTCATGACTAACATCATACTTAATGATGAAAGGTTGATTCTGAGATGAGGGACAAGGCAAGACTGTCTCCTCTCACCACTTCTATTCAACATTATGGTGGAAGTCCTAGTCAGTGAAAAAGGCAAATAATAATAATAATAATAACAATAGGCATATAAATAAAAGGAAGAGATAGAACTGTCTTTATTCACCAACATAATTGTCTATATAGAACATTCTGAAGCCTACAAAAAGAAACTACTACAGACAATATTTAATTTACAAAGGCCTTAGGATACAAGGTCAATATATGATTATATTTCTACTAGCACAGTATTAATGAACAATTGAAAACTGAAAACCTAAAATAAAATGCCATTTACAATAGCAACCAAAAAGAAAACTCATGAAATCTTTAGAGAGCCAGATATGTTCACAATTTGTACATTAAAAACTATAAAACACTGAGAGAAATTTTTAAAGACTTAAACGGGGAGATGTACCATATTCATGGATCAGAGTACTCAATATAGCTAATAGATTGATGCTCCCCACATTGATATATGGATTTAATACAATACCAGTCAAAACCTTTGCATGCTTTTCTGGTAGAAATTGACAAGCTGATTCTAAAATTTATGTGGGAATGGAAAAGATCACAAATAGCCAAAACAATTTGCAAAGACTTTTTAAGTTGAAATTTGCACTTCCTGATTGTAATAGTTATTATAAAGCTTTAGTAATGAAGAAAGTGTAACATTGGCAAAAGGATAGGCAGATAAATATAGAGCATAATAGGGAATCCAGAAATAGATCCACACATACATAGACTTGATTTTCAGCAAAGGTGCAAAGGTAGTGCAGAGAAGAGAGGGCAATTTTCATGAAAGGTATTGAAGTAAGTGGATATCAACATGAAAAAAAAAAGCCCTCAACCCTACCTCACACATTATACAAAATAAACTCAAAGTCAATCATAGACCTAAACACAAGAACTGAAACCATTAAACTTCTGGAAGAAAACACAGAAGAATCCTCGTGATGTTGAGTTAGGTAAAGATTTTTTAAATAAGACACAAAAAGGCAACAACGTGGATGAATCTCAAAGGTATTAAGCCAAGAAAAAGAAGCCAGACACAACAGAATACATACTGTATAGTTCCATTTAAGTTACACTCCAGAAATGACTCATGTAATCTACAGTAACAGCAGATTAGTGATTGCCGGGCATGGTGGAGATTGCCTGGGAACTTATTGCAGTGAAAGAAATGTTTGGTATCTTTAATGAGGCTGTGGTTGCATGGGTGTCTAACTAAATGTGTCAACACTCATCAAAATGTACATTACAATGGATGTGTTTTACTCTATGTAACTGTACGTCAATATAATTGATTTTCTGGAAATTAGATATCAAGAATCTCTAAACTTGACCTTTGGGTTGATTTCATCAAACTGAACCCCAAGAAAAGTTAGGAGTTTCCAATCTGGTTTTCCTTTGTGGTGGAAGGGTTGATTTCTGAGCTGCCAGTTTTAGATATTTATTTGAACCGAACATAAACCTGTGGTCATTTGGTAACCAGCTGCCAGTGAATAACTTTATGGTGGTAGAATTATTGTAGCTTTTCCATCAGAATATAGAAAGTGATTTCTCTTTAGACTGAAACCATTTTTGCTAACAAAACCCTATTAATGTGGGTCATAAAAGTGGCCATGCTAAATGCCCTTTACAGGGAAGGTGGGGACAGGCAAGCCTCCTGGTGAGGACCCGGGTCCCCTTTCCCTTACTGCATGTCCCAGGCAGGGGCCTTCTTTGAGGTTCTCTCCAGGCATGGAAGTCCTGTGTGCATAGCATCAAGTTCTACTGCTGTGGTGCTGGCTCCTGGCTGTGCCCAGGGGACACGCACCATCCTGACAGCACCCAGCCCTGCTAAAGCCAGGACATTTTTATCATCTCCCTTGTAAACTGAGGCACAGAGATTCTGAGAAGTCTTCTGAGTGGCATATCCAAGGCCAGACCAGGTTCCTGAAGTCCTAGTCCAGAGTTTATTCCATGTCTTTGCTGTCTCCCCACCAAGGCGAGGCTGTCTTCATCACATCATCCTTCTTCAGCTGAGACTCAACCCTCTAGTCCTCTCAATTTCCTGCCTGGAGTTGTGCAGAGGATCTCGCATTTCTGTGGCAATTCACAGTTCTCCATGACCTTTTCCACAAATTACCTTATTTGTTAATCAGTCAACAACCACGCACACACTCCTTCCACTAGCGGAAGCCCCCTCCCCTGCAGCTGCATCTTCTCACCCCCGCAGCTGGGATCTCAGTAACCAGCCAGCCTGCCTCTCACCACCCCAGATGCAGACAAATCAAGTCATTTCATGAGCAGAATCCCAGCTGTCTCTTCTGTGTTTCGTGCTATAAATCAAACTTAATTCTGGAGGATTTTTCCTTAAGGCTGGTGATATTTACCCTTTAAAATGAAGTTTTCCCCACGACCCATCAAGGATAAGCTGATATTCCCAGACACTCAAAGGAATCTCTGAGGAACAAGAACATTAACAGAGCAAATAACCCAACTTCAGCCAAATCCAGGAGGCCACTGCACAGCCCATCTCCATCACTGCTGAGTGTCTGCCGCTTCCTGAAAGAAGACTAGGGAAATGCAATATATTCAAAAGGCACACGGCTGCTTCCCAGGGTTCCCCACAGGCAGAATTCATAAAATTCCAGACTCTCTCAGATAAAGAAAGCTTTACAAATTGTCGTATTCGATCATCTTCTCATGCTTGAAGGAAAACCATGTATGGGTGGGTGTGCAACCTCAGCTGTATTGCCCTTTGTGATGGGAGGCTCACTATACCCAAGGCAGCATCAACAATTTTGGTCCACAAAACCCATTGAAAGTGTTTCCTTACTTCATACAGAAATGACCTCTAGGTGGCCTACCAGCTTTGGTTCTGAATTGAGGCTTTCAGTCTTGGCCATGGCCAGGGAGAGGGAGGTGGGGCAGGAGAGAAGAGGAGGAGCCAAGGGGAAGTTTGGTTAGAACTCTGGTCCAAATCACAGTGTCCAAGACCACAGAGGCCTAGGCACCTGCCCGGGGGGATGGGCAGCTGAGGTGGGGGCACTCTAGCAGTGGCAATGCCCAGTGAGAGAAACAATTCAGGCCCCATGACCTATGCCCTCTGGCATCACTCCCATGATTCTGTTACCAGACATGGAAAAGAGGACTTTGCAGATGTCATTATGGTTATTAATCAGTTAATCTTATAATAGTGAGGTTGTCTTGGATAATCAGGGTGAACTCAATCACATGAGCCTGGAAAAGCAGAAGAGAAGAGCGGAAGAGAAAGAGAGGATCAAAGTGCAAGCAGAACCTGGCCTATCCGCCAGGCTTGGAAAGAAGGAGAAGAAATTGAATTCTGCCAATAACAAGCAAGCTGGAAAGAGGACCTTGAGCCCCGGGTGAGCTCCAGCCCCAGGCAGCACCTTGATTTCAACCCAGTGAGGCCCTGGGAAGACAGTCTAGCCTTGCCATACTGGAATTCTGATTTACAGAACATGGGATGCTAAATGTGTGTTACTTAAGCTATGAAAATTGTGGTAATTCATTGCAGCAGCTAGAGGAAACAAATGCACTCACTCTTGGAAAGTTCTACCTGCTGGGTCCAACCAGCGTGAAGGACTCCATGCAGTGGCTGCAGGCCATGGACAGTGGACAGGTCCAGACCCTGGAGAAGGCAGCTGGCACCAGCTGGGCAGAGTTCCGGGGCAAGGCTCCTCTGGGGGTGCTGAACTTGGCACAATGTGCTAATCCCTCCAGATGCAGAAGTATAAGCCCGAGCAGAAGCCCCGCCATGGGGGCAAAGCCTCTTGGCAGGATGGGGCAGCTGCAGATCCATGGCCCACCCCAGGAGCAGTGAGAAGCTAATTGCAAACAGTACCACTGGCCAGGGCTGGGCAGAGTGGTGCCAACGGTGGGAGCTGGACCTGGCAGGAGCAGCAGGGTGCACCTGCAGGGCGTGTCTCATCGGGCTCCCAGCACTGCCTCTCGCCAGCAGGCCTGCAGGAGTCATCACTCACCAGCTCTCAGCAGACCAGGGAGGGGAGGGGCAGTGAGAACGGGGCCCAGGCAGGCTCTGGGTCCACTCTGCGAGCTCTGTCCATTTGCTGTGCTTGCAGCCATGATGGCAGTGGTACTGACCTCCCCTGCTTCTGTCACAACGTCGTGAATGGCCTTCCTGGGTTTGCATCTGGGAACATACCAGAGCACAGAAAATATTACATACAGAGGAAGCTAACTACATGTCACATAAAAGTGCAGCTGGCAGGGCCCAATGGACACAAGAGGGTGGCCCCTGAGTGGCCAGGTTGCAGAGTGGCCCGCCTGGGCAGGATTTTGGAAAATGGAGAAAGCCAGGGAAGAATGAGGGACTGGGAAGATGCAGCTTGCTGGCTGCCCAACTCCCCAGCTGGGCCACGGACTCCCCTAGCTCTCTTTCAAGCCATCCTTGTTCTCACAGGGTCCTCTTGTTTTCAAAATGCCTGTTCACTTTAGGAAATCTTTAAAATGTAAATAAACCCCAGCAACCACAATCACCTGCACACTATCATCCAGAAATAACCACAATTCATGACTTGATGTAGAGTCTTCCAGAAGTTCATCCCACAATACCTGTCTATATTTTTATATTGCTTACCTTGGATCATAATGATTTAATGTTCTATTTGTCTACTTAACATTTGCTTATCTTGCACCTGTTTCCTTGCATTAAATGCACTTTCTTTCTCATCCAGACCCTTCTGGAGCTCCAGCCAGCAAGGACAAGCCCCAGAGTTCTTGTCTAGAGTCCAGACCTCATTCCCCACAGGCTAACTTCAGGGCACCCTTTCTCCGTAAGCCCTCTGTCCTGCAGGAAGGCTAACCTTGCAGGCAAGCACAAAGGCTCATTTACAAAGTCTTATGAAAATCCCAGCCCTGCAGCTTCCGGGAACCTGCTAGACTAACACTGGCAGCGGGTGGGCTCTGCCTGGGATCACCATGGATGGGACAGTGGCAAGCATGCCAGCCAGAGGAGGAGGTGGCCACCACAGGCGGAGCCCCAAGGTCCCCACCTGAGCACACCCCATGGAGGATCACATCCAGGCATCACCCTAATTTGCAGCTGAGGTGCCCCTGTCCTTTCCACATGGGATCACTCTGCACCCCTGCCCTATTCAGGCTGATTTTATGGGACACTTTACGATGTGACCACTGCTGGGTATAAGCCAGGAACAACTGGCCCTTGGAAAGCACACGTTTTTACGGTGCTTCCTTCACATTTGATTTCTATTTGTCTAAAATGACCTGCAATAAAATGAAAACATGCATCGTGAAGTCGCGAAATTGTTCACCCTTACAGTATTTCAGGTGGCTGCAAACATCCACAGACCTTGTTACCCGAAGCCTGGACCCAGTGCTCAGTGGAAGTGCCCATAAAAATTAAATGACACACAAACATTGCCTGCAGACTCGGGAAAAGATAGAGCGTCAGGTAGCACGAGACACATTTTCACTGACTTCTGTGTTTTAGAGATGCCTCTCGGCCTCCGGGGCCAGGAGAGGATGGGAGTCTGCAAAGCCAGAGCCATGCGAGGCTGCTGAGGGCTGAAAGTCTTTCTGCCGGTGGCCTGCCATGCGCGCTCTCCTGCCATCCCCATCGGGCACGTGCCTTCTGTGCCAACGCCCTCCTTCCCTTCCAAGTCCAGTCTCGGCACTGACATCTAGCATCGCCATTCCTGGAACCTGCTTTCCTGCTGGCACCGCCTCCACTCCTACCCACATCCAGCCCTGAGAACCAGCTTTGCCAGGCACAGAGAAGAGAAGGCCTGGCCCGTAGGGTGGTGTGAGGATCAAGGCAATGACAGGGGACAGCACTTGGCATAGAGCCTTATGCATAGTAAACACTGAACAGTCTCATGACTGCCATCATCACTGCTGCAAGCCTGCACTGCCCTGGGCTGGGCCTCACCGTGGCCTCCACCATCCTCCCGGTCTCTTCCCCTTCCCCAGGGCAGCTGGCATCTTCCTAAAGCATCCAACTTTAGGAACTGCAACTCCTGTCTGCCCGGGCTGGGCTCTCACTCTGCTGGGCTCTGAAACCATCTCTGCCCCTCCCTGCACAGCTCTCACCACCCTGTGACCACTGGCACCAGCAGCTCTGAGCTCCGGTTAGGAGGAAGGGAGGGAGGCCCAGAAGTGCCCAGTGCAGCAGCAGTGTTTGGAAGACATGCACCGCGTCCAGTCGGAGCTGCAGCATTTATATGCACAGACTGTGTTCCTAGAGAAATTTTACAACAAACCTCTGATGTCACGTTAATTTTAAAAGCTCTTCTGTTTGTATTACAGCAACCTGCCCGCTCGGGGGAGACGTTCCTGCTCCAACACGAGAAATGTAGCACGAACGATGGAGGAAAACATGGTTCCCGGCCACTAAGAAAACAAACCGTATGATCCCCAAATAAGGGAAGATTTGCTGACATTTTAAATGCAGAACAGAGAAATGAAAAAAGGAAAAAAGTAGTTTATATAGAAAAACTAATTTATGTCAGTTGTGTATGTGTGAGGCCCCCAAATACGCTGGATCCTATGCAGAATAAACAACTCTGCACAGCCCTGCCAGCATTTCTAGCTCAGAGGCCAGGAAGACAGGTCGTGGGCATTGCCCACACTGAACCTGGCAGAGGTGTAGGCTTTCATTGACTTTATATTTCAATTATTGCCACTTTAAGTTGCATAAGCTTTAAAGACAGTGGCCCTGGCAGCCTCCTCTAAAATTAGGTGTGTGATGGTTTCGTTCTGTCTCCAGCCTCAGTAGCTTCAGAGTTGATAGATAGGCATGTGCCAGCCATGAGAACCAGAAAACCTCCCTTCACTCCCAAACAGCTAGCAGGATTCCCGTCCCCTGTGTGCACATCAGGAAGCTGAGTCCCAGGGTGAGCCGGGGCCAGGTCACTGGGGCGGCAGAGCCAGGCCTGGCCTGCAGAAGGGCCTGGCTAAAAAGTCCTTAAGAACAGGAGGCCAAGTGGCCCCGGGTGCAGGAAAAGCCCAGCGTGGAGTTGGAGCCAGGCTGGGAGGCAAAAGTCTGTGTACCGGGGGGAGCTGCACAAATCGATGTGGTCAGTGGAATTACAGATGCCCACGATTCAACACCCACAGCCTGTGCACGCGTCACCTTCCATGGCAGTGGGAACTTAGCAGCTGTGGCTCAGCTGGGAGATGATCCTGCATCATCTGGGGGCCCAGTGGGAACACAAGGGCCTCCTCACAGTGGGACAGGAGAGTCAGGGTCAGAGATGTGACGACGGCAGAGGCAGAGGGTCAAGGGCCAGCCCCATGCCGAGCCTGGGGCCTCCAGGAGCTGACACTGCAAGGAACAGACACCCCTCCAAGCCTCAGGGAGCACAGCCTTGCCACCCCATTCTGGACTGCTGCCTCTTGCTAGATAACAGCTGTGCTGTCTGACACTGCTCAGTGTGTGGGTGTGTGGATATTTGTCCCAGCAGCCCCAGGAGGCTTGCATGGGCATCAGTGCCATCTTTGGGGTGCTCTGCTGTAACCCCATTAGGCACAGAAAGGAGAACTGAGCTTCCCCTCACCTCTCAGAAGGACACCAGGTCAGCCCCCTCACCCAGGAAGATCTCGGAGTGTTAAGAGTCTCCAACCTCCAGAGGCACAGAGACAGAGCTTCCGAGGGATAGAAGCTCCCAGCTTTGCTGGGACTGAGAGAGACCGTGGCCTCATGAAGACAGGTAACTCCCCAGGCTGAGAGGATTCAGAGTCTGGGCAGCGGGCAAAATGAACCCACTGGGCAGTCACACTGGGGGTTGGCTGTGGGGCTCTCAGGGAGAGCTTGGAGAAGCGGCTCCTTATGCAGGTGGAGGGGGCCTCTGGGCTATGGGGGCACAGCCACAGTCACTAAGAAGCAGGTTCCCTGGAGGACACAGGTAGGACAGGGGCTGAGTAAAGGGCAGGAAGAGCTCCTGCCTGGGGTCACCTGCCCTGCCCCACCTTCCCTTCAGTGGAGGCTGGGTGAGCCTCTGCAGTGCCTCTCCCAAGCCCCTGGGAAGGAAATTTGCAAAGTCTCACCTCCCATTTTGAGAAGTGGGATGCCCATCCCCAACCCCACCCTACCCTCGCCTTAAAGATTGAAGCCTCTCATCTTCCCTGATGATCTTGGATAGATGGACAGCGTCCTTTCCAAGAAAGGGCACTGAGCAGGGTGGGGCTGGGGTGCAGTCCTTCTATCCCCATCATCTCCTCGGAGTTAACCCTGAAAGTATCTGCTCTGGGGATTCCAGGGAGATTAGAGTAGGGGGAGCAGTGGGGTTGGCTCAGAGCAGAGCATCATGGAACACACAGCCCCCCGCCAGGTGCCCCACCCTGCCTGGGGACAAGTGAGTGGACACAGCCATGGGAGTGACCCAGGTGAGCAGATCTGCCTGCCTCAGCACAGCCGCCCCACACAGGACCCTCAGCTGCGTCTCAGCCCTGCTCTGCCCATCTCTCCGGGAATGCTGAGGACCAAACTGTCCTTGACCCACCCACACCTATTCTGAAAACGTGCATTTCAAAGAAGGCCCTGGGGAAGGTGATGACAAAATCCCAATACCGCATCTCCAGTGGGGGAGGTCAGGTCCTCACATCTGAGAAACAGGGGCTGTGCGGCGTGGGGGGGGGCAGGAGCCTTCTGTCCACTTCCTGATCACCATATCCCCGCAAGGACTGAACTCTAACCTTGTTTTCCTGCTCAAATCCCTGTTTAAGAAGCCTGGGGAAAGTCACCCTTACAAGCCATAAAATTGTGTTAAATGGGTCTCTTTGGCCCAGTATATCATGGCCTGCTTTCCACCCGGACTCTGGCCTGGCCTCACATGGCAGACAGCAGACTCCCTTATCTTAACTCAAGCATTCCTTTCTACTGACCCCGAGGCTTTAGACAAAGCTCAACTCTTTCAACCAACTGCCGAGAAATAATCTCTAAACCCACCTATGGCTTGTAAGTCCCCACTTCAAGATGTCCCACCTTTGAAGATAGATATATACCAAACCAATGTGTATCTCCCATGTATTGATTTATGATTTTACCTGCAATTCCTGTCTTCCTAAAATGTATAAAACCAAGCTGTAACCTGATGGCCTTGGGAGCGTTTTCTCAGGGCCTCTTGAGTCTGTTTCCCCAGGCCGTGGTCACTCATATGGCTCAGAATAAACCTCTTTAGATATTTTGGCAGAGTTTGGCTTTTTCATTGTCACCTCATACTCTTCCCTCCTTCCCAATCTCTCCATGCCAACCCCTTCTTGGAGCTTTTCCCACCTGGAGGACCCCAAAATGCCCTTCACTGACCTGCCCTACTCACACTGTACCCCTGGGTCCTCCCCTAATCCTGGTTGACATAGCCAGAAAGTCAGCCCAAGTATGGAGTTCTCCTCAGTCAAGACCTTGAAAGCATTATCATGGCCTTCAAGAAAAGAAACATCCAGCAGTAATTGGCTTTGGAGGTTTCTATCAAAACAGAAAGAATGAACCTTCTTAGTGGGGCAATGTTAGTTCAGCATCAAACAAACAGAAAATCACCCTCAGCCTTTAAATGAATGCTTTCCTCCCAGGGCTGCTTTCCTGTCTGGGTCTAAATAAATAACAAGGGCATTAATAGAAAACACAGCTATTTACCTTCAAGAATAGAATTTCAAACCCCACAGAACAGTTACTGGTGTTTCAAGCTTTGATGAGAAAAGAGTAAGTTTACACCAAATTGTATTTTCAATATGTTAATTAAACCAATAAAGAGTAACTATATTTGAGTTTCCTGATCTAATAATAAAAAGATATGTTTGGCTGACTATTTAAAGTGCTTGATGGAATATTTTATATGCTGTATTTGCATACTGAATAAATGCAAGACTAACATTTCAAGTTTCAGTAAACTGCTCAGAATTCCACGGACGAAGAGTTCTATACAATTGCAAATGACACCCCCCTGTAATTAACTCTTGTTGTTCAGAAAACCAAGGCTATAAAAGTCTATTTAATCAAACTTCCCACCATGTGCTTTTTTAAAAAATTACACTTAGAAATCTATGCACTGAGATTGTAATTTCAACCATAGTGAGATCATTTGACTAACTTGCATAGGAGAATCACAAATTGAAAAGAAGACAATTAGCAAAACTGAATTCTGAAACTCACATAAAAACATCAGAGACCATTAGGTTTGATTAACAAGCATTACTTTTTATAAATCTGCCATTTGTAAACTTGCACTAACACTGGCTCCATGATAAACTTTACCCATAAATCAATGGGAATATGAAGAGCACAAACCACGTATAACCAACCATATTTCATGTCTTCTGTGTCTTAGTCTCACTAAGCTTAAAAAGCACCATACAATAAAGCTTTCATTCACTGAAGCTGGAGAGAAAACAGTGGTTAAAGTTATCTGTTGTTGCACAAAGAATTACCCCCAAAATTTGGGGACTTAAGACAATAACATGGTTCTATGATTAACTCTCACACTGGAGGTTGACAGGGCTCAGCTGGGTGGTTTTCTTCTGGGTCTCTTCTGGGAAGCTCATTCAGTCACCTATCTGGAGGTTGATGCTGGCTGTCAGCTGGGCCCTCAGTTGACTCTGTCAGCCAGAACATCCACACATGGCCTCTCTGTTACCATCTCTGTCTCCTCACAGCATAACTGGGCTCCAAGAGCAAGTATAACAGTGAAACAGCAAAGAACTAACGTAGCTAATATCATTTTTGTTTAAGGAGCCTTTACCCATTGGTTTTTATAACTAAATCTGGGAGTAAAGGGGAACTACATATACAACTAACTATGTTTTGTTAAAGATTTATAGGAGCACTGTGACCTGACAAAGTTCCCAACCTCCTTGGACCCTGGCTGCCACTCAGATTTCTGCAGGCATCAGTCACCTCTGGATCTCAGCCTCGTCCTCTTCTCCCTGTCCTTAATATAAAAGGAGCCTAAAATTTGTACTGGCATACAATGGTACTTTATGATGCTAGCTCACCACCTTCTCAGTTTTGTTGGCTCTCCAAATAAACCTGCTTTTCCTCCCACCAACCCTTGTCTCTCAAGTCTGGCTTTCCAGGGGCAAGCCACTGAACTTGGGTTCAATTACATCCTGAGCATCCTAAGATGGAAGACACAGTGCTTTTTATGACATAGTCTCTCAGGTCACATAGTGTCACCTTCCCTGGAGACACAGTCCCATCCAGATTCAAGGAGAGAGAACCCAGACCCTGCCTCTCCAGTGGTGGCTCAACCCACATTGTAAGAAAAGCATGCAGGAGGGAGAGCAGCTTATGTTTTTCAGCTCCAGTCCCTTCAGATCACACACTGCCTGCTCCCCAGCCTCTGTCCCCAGGTCCAGACCTGCATTGCCACTCCAGTCCATTTCCTCATGTGCATCCCACAGGCTGCTCTAACCCAATTCATAAGTGTTATGGGCTGAACTTTGTACCCACAGAACTTATATGTCGAAGTCCTAACCCCCAGTTCCTCAGAGTGGGAGTGCATTTGGAGACAGGATATTTAAAAAGATGGCTAAAGTTAAATGAGGTCATTAGGGTGGGTCCCTAGTCCAAAAAGACTTCCATCCTCCAGAATTCTAGGGGAATAAATTTCCATGGTTGAAATGAACCAGTCTGTGATCCTTTGCTATGGCAGCCCCAGCAAACTCCACCCCAAGCCAAACCCATCTCCCCACCGATTACTATCTTAGAGAATAGACATGTCTCTTTGCCAGAACCCTAGAGTCCTTCAAGACGACACTAGCTCCCTCCCCACAGGTACTTAGCCACCCATTCCTGCCACACACTGCCCACACCATAACTGAGCCCATCTTCCTTCCTCCCCTGCTGTCACAGCTCTGATCCCAATGCGGACAACTACAGCCCCTGCCCCAGCCATTCAGCCTGTGCCTCCAATCCATCCAGAGCCAGTGTGGCCTTTCCGAAAGACAAAGCCAATAGGTCACTCCTCCAATTAAAATGTCCCCATGGCTTCCCACTGCCTTTGGAAAACTTTCCAATGCCCAACCCTGACACCCAGGCCAGGAGAGACCGTGGGATGTGTGCATCTGCGTGTGAGCACCAGAGCCCCATTGCCAGCTCAGACACCAGCCCCACCTTCACCAGCAGTGAGCCCGTCTGTGGGTAACACACCTGTGCCTGCCTCAGTTTCCTCAGCAGGACAATGAGGCTAATCCCACCCATGCAGAGAGTTGCTGGACACTTAAAGTAGCACATGGAGAGTGCCGCCATCAATGATGCTGCCGAATGCTGGCTGTTGTCACTGATGGTCTCACTGTTAGCTCCTCTTGTGTCCCTCCCTTTGGGGAATTGGCTCCATCACACCACATGGCTGTGGTCACCTCCTGTGTCCATTCTGACTCCTTCAAAGGCCGGCCCATGGGAGAGGCCTTCCAGGCTCCCCCGGAGGGGCAAGCCCCTACAGCTCTGCACAACCCTCCACTCACTCAGGACCAGGGAAGTCAAGCGGGGCAGTGGTTGGGTGGGGTGTCCTCTCCAACTCAACACTCTCCTTTTCTGCCTTAGAATGTCCCCCCAAAGCTAGAAAAGCCCCTATAGCCCATGAAAGTCACAGCCCCAAACTAGACTCATTTGTCCCAGAGAACTTAAGACTTATTTTTGCACAGAAACCTCTCCAATGTTTGTAGCAGCTTTATTCATAACCACCAGAAACTGGTGGCCACCAAGACGTCCTTCAGTCTGGGAATGGATAAACCACTGGTGCATCCATGCCATGGAATACTGCCCAGGGCTCGAAAGGAGCATGCTATTAATTCATGTGACACAGGGCTGGTGGCCTAAGTTTTCGAAGGAGCCAGCCCAACGAGTCTGGCTTTCATGTAGGGATCCCCATCCTGCAGTCGGGAAGGGATGGGAAGCACATCCACGCCAGCTACTGCAAAGTGAACACACGGCAGAATTCCAAGGGCATAGAACTCTCTGTGCAGTACTAGGGCAGCAGAGGCAAGGCCCTAGGCAGTAATCAAAGCCCACAAGACTGTGCGTCACAAAAGTGAAGGTTCACACACACAGATTTTACAAAACCAACCAAGATGACAGAAGGTGCCAGGAAGGAATGCAAACTGGGTCAAGTGAGGAAAACTTCTTTTTTTTTTTTTTTTGAGACAGAGTCTCACTCTGTCAGCCAGGCTGGAGTGCAATGGCATGATCTTGGCTCACTGTGACCTCCTTGCCTCCTGGTGGCTTGGGCCTCAGCCTCCTGAGTAGCTGGGATTACAGGAGCGCACCACCAGGCACGGCTAATTTTTTTTTTTTTTTAATTTTTAATAGAGATGAGGTTTCACCACTTGGCCAGGATGGTCTCGAACTTCTGACCTTGTGGTCTGCCCACCTCTGCCTCCCATAGTGCTGGGATTACAGGCGTGAGCCACTGCACGTGGCCCTATGAGAGAAACTCCTGCAGGCACACAAGGAAGGGCAGCGGACCTAAGGCACTTTGGAAAACGGTGTTTTGACTGGAAGCTCTAAGGTTAAAGACAAAAACAGCCATAAATAATCACTATACTCTCCTTGGAAAAGTTATTACTCACAGGAGAAGGGCTGAAAAATCTGAATCTGCTTTGCATGTATATGACATGGAATAAACAAGTAAAAGAATGGTGGGTGGTGGCAGCCAGGTCCTCACTGGCAGAGAGGACAATGACAGATAAGCACAAGGAGGGCCGGGATGTGCCATGCACCCCTGGATTAGAGGCGGGAACATAAGCACGGACTCAGGTTTTTCTCACTCTAGACACAGAGGGCACCTAGAGGCAACAATACCCTACAAACATGTTTTCTAAATGCCATTCTTCAATGAAAGGAGCTGGGACTGCTTGGAGACATGACTGATTCTGGGATCAGGATGCAGAAGATGTGAAATGGGCATGGAGCCTCTTTTGGTGCCAGAAAGGAAGGAAGTGCTCTGAAGAACAAAAGGATGGAAACGTCAAAGGACACAGGACCCAATCTGAAAACCTAACCATCCAACCGCCAAAGCTGAAACAATGTGAGCAACAAAATAAATAACATAGGACTGAATCACAACCAAAGTAGCAAATAAATATGCATGAGTTCCTAGTGATATAAATAAATGCATGATAAATGGATGAATAAATAAATAAATGGGAAGAAGAGAGATCTTCTTTACAGAAGAATTTTTAATAATTTATGCAGCTATTTTCCTCTCCAAGGAGTGGAGCTTACTTCCCCCCCACCCACCCACTCTGAGCAATGGCTGTGCTCAATCACTTGCTTCCAAAGGACAGAGTCTGCATGTGGGGGAAAGTGGCTGGACAGTGGAGAAACCTTGCAAACATGACCTTGAACAAGTGTCAAGGTCATCATCCCCAGGGATGAGGCAGGTTGAGGGTACGGACTGTCTGGCATGATGTGATGAAGCGGACAGTTCACCTCTATGGTCTTCCTCCTAAAAAAAAAAAAAAACAATGAAAAATGGAAGGAGGGTCTAGGAAATGCAGGGCCAGCACTCCTCAAAACTACTGAGCTCATTAAAGACAAGGAAAGTCTGAGAAATTGTGACAGACCAGAGGAAACTCAGGAGACGTGACAACCAAACACAATTATCATATCCTGAATTGGATCCTAGAAGAAGAAAAGACCTAGTGAAACCCAAATGAAGTCTGGAGCGTAGTTGAATGTAATGTGCCAGCATCGCTGTCTTAGTTTTCAGAAACATACCAGGAGAAGAAGATGTAACATTAAGGGAAATGAGGAAAGGGGTACACGGATACTCTCTGTACCATCTTTGCAACTTTTTTGTAAATACAAGATTATTCCAAAATGAAAAGTTTACTTAAAAAAAAAAAAAAAAGCATAGAGGTTTGGCATACTTGGGATGTCTTCCAAGTCTCTTGTTGAGAACCACCCCTACTTCCTTCCAAATAACCAAAAAATAATTAGCAATTCCCCACTCGGCTCCTCCTCAGCCCTGCCTGCCCCTCCCTCAGGCATGTTTTCTTCTACTAGCCCAGGTTCCCATGAGGCATCGGTGCTGCCATTATTCAGTAAAGCAACCAGGTACAGTGGTTGGTTTTGTTTTTGTTTCAATCCAAATGATTAAATCAACTGCATTTAAAAAAAAAAAAAAGAAGAAGAAGAAGAAGAAAAAGGGCCAGCCAGGCACGGTGGCTCACGCCTGTAATCCCAGCACTTTCAGAGGCCGAGGCGGGTAGATCACAAGGCCAAAAGATCGAGACCATCCTGGCCCACATGGTGAAACCCCATCTCTACTAAAATACAAAAATTAGCCAGGCATAGTGGCGTGCACCTGTAGTCCCAGCTGCTCGGGAGGCTGAGGCAGGAGAATCGCTTGAACCCAGGAAGTGGAGGTTGTAGTGAACCAAGATCGTGCCACTGCACTCCAGCCTGGCAACAGAGTGAGACTCCATCTCAAAAAAAAAAAAAAAAAAGTAGGTTTGACAGTGCATTGGACTACCCTATTCTCTGGCATCTTTGTAAACAGGTGGCCACAGCAGTTTCCCAGAAAGACAGGGAGGGGTAAACAGTTCTCTCTCAGTGCTGCCCTGTTGCATCATGAGACTGTGGTGATTTTGCAGTCACATGGGATATGGGACCCAGGGACAGGGAGAATCAGAGCAAGTTGGAGACAATTATATAATTGGCACACTAGTGTATTTTTAAAAAGACATAAAATGTAAATTACCTGGTTGCAAATTGCACTTTGACTATTTATAGAATGTGTGACTTTGAGTGCTTCGCTGTAACTCTCCAGGAAACGAGGACACCAGTACCTGCAGCAGCCACAAGCACCATGACTTTGGCTCACTGCCTGGCCTTCAGGGTTCAGGCAGTGGACATACGCCCTTAAGTAACCTGGTGGGAGATGTGTCACACCACGGACTGAGATGGAGACACACCCAGAGTTTGGCCATTACCTCCCAAGGCATAAAGGCCAAGGGCCAAAGGAAGAGCATGTCCACCAGTGCAGGGAAATCCGGCCATGAGAAGGAAAGGCTGCCAGGGGAGGCTGGCACCACAGCACAAGGGAATGGGAAGAACACTCCCCAGGCTCTCCTCCCGCTGCCAATATCCAGTTCCCCTCAACCTAAACTCTGAGACCAACCTAAACCCCGCCAGTGAGCAACCAGAGCCCAGGAGATGCTGCCCTCAGAGGTTGGGCTTCAGGGGCACTAAGGAGGGCAGAGAGAGGAGGAGAAGATGGGCAGAGGGCTCAGGAACAACTCTGCAGCCATTGTCTATGGGGGAGTGAAGACTTTGGCCTGACACGGATGGAAAGCTGCAGTGAGTGGAGGAGTCCGCCACTGCCTTATATGAACGTAGGAGTCAAACACACACATCAAAAGCTACAAGGGGTCGTCACATGTGCTGGGGTCCCAGGGGAACCTTTGCTTCTTCACACCTTTCTCTAGCTCCATATTCTCACAATAGATTTTTCATATTTTATATTCAGAAAAAGATTTGTTTCTAAAATGTAATATAAAATATACACACATTCACACTGACATATTAGAGTGAACCATAAGCAACTGCTATTGCTGTAGTCAACATGGTTGAATGTTCAACTTAACACACACACACTCACACACACATACAGATGCATTTCCACACAGTTACCTACACACACACTCACACACACATACAGATGCATTTGCACAGTTACCTACACAGACACACACTCACACACACACGTATTAGACACATACATCCTGAGCATCCTAAAATCAAGATGGAGCAACAAATGCCAACTGGTGTACAGGGGTTGGCAAGACAATTAGCTGAGTCTTGCATCTATGGCCATGCCTCTGTTGATGTGGGATGTTCCAGCCGGTCCTCAAACCATCAGCCCCTCTGTGTCATCACAGAGCCTGGACTCCACAGAGCTGACCAGGCCCAGCGCCTGTGTTCACCCGTCACATCTGTGATGCCTCCCGACATAAAGCCTCACAGAGACTCCTCCTCCATTGCAGAGATGTTTGTCTTCCGCTGTGACTATTGGCCAAAGGGCAGTTTTACCCAAATGTGTGCCTTGTGATCACCACCATCCTGCCCACAGGGGCGGGCTCGAGCTGCGGTGGGGACAGCACTGTGTCCCCCATGTCTAGCAGGCTTTGGGAGGGGTTCCCTTCCATTCACTGCACCCCCACCTGCGTGTGTGCTCACAGCTGACGAGGGCTGGCCGCCGAGCCAGAGTTACTGGAAACATCACATTATTAAAAAGATATACCTTATGGGGGGAGCTTGTTACACAGCCGTGATTTTGCAGGAAGTTTATGGCAGGATACTTTCTCAGCCCTGAACAAATGTCTCCCTGGTCACACATTGTCAGGGAGCGCAGTTTCCCCGCGTGAAAATACATGCCTACTGCGGAAAGTTCCCTGCAGAGGTGATCGATGGCCAGCCCATCAGGCCCTGCTATGGGGAATGTGTCCTAAATCAACACCCTCCACTCAGCCTGCCCATTCACCATTTGAGAGACACCTCTCAAAGATCTGCAGACACTCTGAGTGCCTCGTGCCCACTGGTCCCAACTGCAGCAGAAAGTCCTTGGCCCTTGCACCTGCTGTCGGCCCTTCACCCACCAGCACACGGCAGAAGCTCCAGGTTGGCTCCCTACGTGCAGAAATCCCTCCAGGGCCAATGGCCTCTCAGGCCTCAGGCTGGCAGGGCCAGCATCAGCCACAGACCTTTCAGAGGACAACTGCCCCTCCCTGTCTGGGGCTCTCTTCACTGACATGCATTTATTCTCTATATCTCTCTAAACTTTGTTCTACCCCTGCAATTTCTTAAAAGAAAAACTACAGACAAATTCAATTTAACAGAGTTTAACTGAGCAATTTTAAAAAACAATTTGCAGCCAGGCGCAGTGGCTCACACCTGTAATCCCAGCACTTTGGGACTCCGAGGCGGGTGGATCACCTGAGGTCAGGAGTTTGCAACCAGCCTAGCCAACATGGTGAAACCCCATCTCTACTAAAAATACAAAAAATTAGCCGGGCGTGGTGGCAGGTGCCTATAATCCCAGCTACTCAGGAGGCTGAGGAAGGGGAATTGTTTGAACCTGGGAAGTGGAGGTTGCAGCGAGCCGAGATGGCACCATTGCACTCCAGCCTGAGCAAGAAGAGAGAAACTCCGTCTAAAAAACAAACAAAAAACAATTTGCAAGTCAGGAAGCCCCCAGAATCACAGCAGAGTCAGAGAGACTCCAAGGATGCCTTGTGGTCAGAGCGAATTTACAGACAAAAAAGAAAAGCAACACAAAGAAAACGGAAGTGAGGTACAGAAACGGCCGGGTTGGTTACAGCTTGGCGTTTACCTTATTTGAACACAGCTTCAACAGTCAGCTGCCCTGAGGGGTTGAAGTACGGCTGCTGGGATTGGCTGGGACTCAGTACGGCTGCTGGGATTGGCTGGGACTCAGTACAGCTGCTGGGATTGGCTGGGACTCAGTACGGCTGCTGGGATTGGCTGGGACTCAGTACGGCTGCTGGGATTGGCTGGGACTCAGCAACTGTTACAGAAGCCTACTCCCAGGTTAGCTTTTCAGTCTGTCTGCCTACTAAGCCAGGTTACAGTTCATCCTCAAGGACTCAGCAGGTATGGAAGTACAGAGGCTGTCTCAGGCCATATGTAGTTTGATTAACACTTCCTTCCCAAGCATGCTTTTTAGAATGTAAACCAACATGAGGCCCATGACTGACTCGAGGGTTGTACATCAAGCAGTCAGCCTCACTTTGGAGCCTAGGGCACAAACACCTCCCAGCTGTGTGACCTCGAGCACGAAACTGCACCTCTCTGGCCTCAGTGTCCTCACTTGCAAAAGGCAGTTAGACTCCGGCCCGCCTCCCAGGCTGTTGTGAGCCTCGGCCCAGTGCCTGGCCTGAGTGAGAGCTCAGAGAATACTTGCTGTCACTCCTGCTCCTCCAGGCCCCCAACACAGGATGCGCCTGAACACGCAGTGGGGCGGGCCAGTGAGCAGGATGTGAGCGGCCCTGACCCTATTAAGAGCTGCTGCATGGCCCTGGACCAGCCACACCTACCGCATATGGGCCTCAGCTTTCCCATCCGCAAAATCGAGGGCTTGGGTGAAATCATTTCTGAAGCCCCGTCCAGCCTCCACATTCCTGTCGGTCAGATCTAGTAGCGTCTGGTTTTCTCTCTGCATCTACCTTGGTTACAAAAAAAAAAAAAATCAAAAATGGGCAAAATCCAGATGTCACAATTCTTCCGGCAATCGAAATCAGGGGCCCAGATCACAAGGAAAATTCCAGTGCTCTAGGGCAGGCCACAGCTTCCCAGGCCAGGGAGGGGACAGCAGTCAAGTCCTGGTGTGGCCCAAGACAAGCGCCATCACGGGCATCCACGGATTTAGCCACTCCAGACAAAATCTGGCAGCAACCACTCCCTTGGGAAGGGCCCTCCACAGAGGCTTCTGGGACAGAGGTGCCCCAGCCCAAAGCAGCCCTCCTCTCAGCCAGGCCCTGGTCTCATGGCCAGCAAGCAGGAGCAGCAGGCCTGGTCGCCGTCTCAGCACCACCGCAGTACACAGAGCAGGTCCTGCCAGGTCTCGGGGGCCACAGAAGAGCCAACCAAGAAAGTAGCGGCCGTCTACCCTGGGCCCTCCCTCCAGGCCTGGATAAAGGCCTGCCGCAAGCACCACGAAACAAACACAAGACAGAAACGTGCAGTCGCTTTAGGACATGTGCAGGCAAGCTGTTTCAGACCAGCACAGCACGGCCACCAAAAGTACTCCCTCCTCCAAAATCATCGTGTGCCACTGCCAGGAGTGGAAAATGGTGCCGCTGCTGTAGAAGACAGGACAGTGGCTCCCCCCAAAAATTAAAAACCTCAAGGCACAGTGACTCATGCCTGTAACCCCAGCACTTTGGGTGGATTACTTGAGCTCAGGAATTCAAGAGCGGCCTGGGCAACATAGTGAGGCCTGGTCTCTACAAAGAAAAAAAAAATTAAAAAGCAAAAAATTAGCCAGACATGGTAGTGCAAACCTGTGGTCCCAATTACTTGGGAGGCTGAGGTGTGAGGATCGCCTGAGCATGGGAGGTCAAAGCTGCAGAGAACTGTGATCACCACCCTGCATTCCAGTCTGGGTGGCAGAGTGAGACATTGTCTCAAAAAAAAAAAAAAAAAAAAAAAAAGAATTACAAACAATCACCATATGATCCAGCCATTCCACTTCTGGATATACACTCAAAGAAATTAAAAACAGTCTTGAAGAGATATTTGTACAGCCATGTTCGTCGTAGCACTATGCACAACAGCCCAAATGTGGAAGCAAGCTAAGTGTCTGTCAGTGGATAAATAAACAGAACATGGTGTATCCATATGATGGAATATTATTCAGCCTTAAAGAGAAAAGAAATTCTGATACGTGCTACAACTTGGATGAACTTTGAAGACATTATGCTAAGTCAAATAAGCCCGTCACAAGAGGCAAATGTCCTATGGCTGCACTTCTCTGAGGCCCTAGAGTCATCGAATTCATAGACAGAAAGTAGAGGCTTCCAGAGATGAGGGGAGGGGCACGGGGAGTCCGTGTTGAATGGGAACAGAGTTCCAGTTTGGGAAGAAGGAAGCACTCTGGAGATGGATGGTGGGAACGGCTGCACAACAGTGTGAGTATGCTTCATGCCATGCAACTGCACACTTCAAATGGATTAAAATGGTAAATTTTCCATTATGTAAACTTTACCACAATAAAAAAAGAAAAAAGAGAACACAGGTAAGGAGACAGACACGCAGGAGGAGGAACCAAGATGCTGGGAAATAGCTGACTGGAAGAGGAAGCAGAGTTGGGCAGGGCACAGGGCAACTGGAGGGAGAGCTCAGCAGCTGGGGGTCCCCAAACCCATAAAAGCACCCCAGGAGAAGAGCTGGTGCTGGGCAACAGCCCCACAGAGAAAGCTCGGTGCCAGGTGCACCACGCCAGTCCAGCAAGGACATTCCCGTCTCCACGCCCAGAGTGAAGGGCTGATAGCTGCAGTCAGCAAAGGGTGACCACAGGGCAGCCCCCCAGGCACAGCCGCCTCCCTCCTGTCAGCATAACCCATCTTCTGTGTAAGAGCTCCAGCGTGCACTTCCCCAGCACCCACACATCACCGCGCTCCAAAGATTCCAGGCCAGGCGTGGTGGCTCACACCTGTAATCCCAACACTTTGGGAGGCAGAGGTGGGCGGATCACCTGAGGTCAGGAGTTCGAGACCAGCCTGCCCAACATGGCAAAACCCTGTCTCTACTAAAAATACAAAAAATTAGCCGGGTGTAGGGGTGGGCACCTGTAATCCCAGCTACTCAGGAGGCTGAGGCAGGAGAATCGCTTGAACCCAGGAGGCGGAGGTTGCAGTGAACCAAGATTGAGCCACTGCACTCCAGCCTGGGCAACAAGAGTGAAACTCCGTCTCAAGAAAAATAAAGAAAAGAAAAGAAAAAAAAAGGGGATTCTAAAAAATGACACCTACTGTGCGTTATTTCTGTCTTGCCATTTTAAAACCTACATTTGTATTACAGAACATTTTAAAACACACAAGAAAACAGAAGTTATAAGTAACCACACCACCCGGAAATGCCCCTCCGACATTTTGGTGTACAGCATATACTTCCAGAGACTCAGCCGTGTACACAGACACATATGTATATGCACCTACAGACATATTCAGGCGTATTATTTTTATTTCTCATCTTTAACCAAAATGAGATTTACGGTGTCTGTTCTTTTGATGGCATTTAGAACTTTCTCTATTACTAGCTTTTACCAAATGACTAGCTCTTCCTTTTTTGAATGTTGTATTCTAATGACTGCATCATATGCCACCGTAAGGCTCAGCCGCGTTTCATTTGGACTAATTCATAATGGAGAACACTCGGGCTATTTCCAGTTTCCGACAGGAACACTGCAGAGCTGTGCACCCTCTCGGCCGAGTCTAAAGGACATTCATAATTCATTCCTAGCTGAGAAATCTGTAGCTCAAAGGGCGCACGCATGCCCCTTGATGTATATCACCCTCCAGAAAAGCCACGTCAAGTCCCACTCCAGCGGCAGTGTGTGACAAAGCCGAAAAGGAAATCAACTTTGACTCAATTAAATTTGCTAAATCAATGCATATGAAGCAAGGGTACAAAATGAAGGCAACCAGGATAGGATGCGACACCTCCAGGGCCTGTGGGGATTCCCAAGGTTGTCTGTCCAAAAGCTCACCGGATTCTGCTGTCAACGTGGAACTGATGTTTCGTGCAAACAGGCTGCAACTACTTGGGGGGGTAACCTCCAGTGAAGTGCCTCTGCACCTGCAGGTCCCCCCCGCCCCCACCAGCCAAGGCCACACCTTGTCAGGCCAGGTTAGGGCACCCAGGATGGCCGGGTCAGCCATTCACCTCCTGGGTCTTCTTGGCCTCCAAGGAAGCTGGAGCTGGTTTTCATAGAGCGGCCAGTTAGCAGAACCAGTCCTGTGACCCCAGCCCACGGGGGCACATCAAAGGCCTCACCTCCCAGGCTGCTTCTGATGGTGTTGATGGCATTGATTTTGTGTCAAAAGTTAGCAGGGTTCTGTTTTAATTGATGAGCTTACAGCTGACCCCTGGAATGCATTATTAATGAACGCCACATCTCCAACAGCCGGTACAGCCCTCTCAGGGCAGTGTGCATCTCCTGGCCCACAGGGTACAGAACCAGAAGCCCAGAGGGACCCAGGAGGCAGCAGTCTCCAGTCGCTTCCAGCACCACTGTCATCAGGCCCCGACCCCAAATCCCCTGGGCATGCATTTAGCATGCACATCTCCGGCCCCAGCCCAGGAGGTGCAGATACAATAGCTGGGGATGGGGCCCAGGAACCTGCATTTTCACCAAGCCCCTACTAAACCAGGTAGCCCCTGAGTTGGAGTCCCCACCTTTGGGGCCACTGCTGCATGTCAGCTTTCTCTCTGGTTTTCTTCTTTTTCAAATTCACCTGGCTAAAACTTTAACCAATATTTTTGAAATATGTGCACTCTATACTGAGGGCCAGTGACGACAGGACTGTTACACGGACACAGCCAGATCCACCCCTCTCACCCTCCTAGGGCTCTCCAAGGCTGGCCACAGGCCTGGAAATGTGCATTTTTAAAACTCTTCAGGTGATTCTGACACTCACACAGGTTGGGAACCCATCTATGAGGTGAAGAGTTTAGAAGCGAGACATGCTGAAATACGTCCTAGTTACTCCCTCTTGGACTCATAAAGCACGGCTCCCAAGGTGCACAGCACACCACCTTCAGGCCCCAGAGCACACTCACGGCAGTGGAGGAGGCAGCAGCAGGCCTGTATCCTAGGATTCAACCAAGTACAACTCCCCCTGGAAAATGGGCCCTGCCATGCCCAGACCTTCCCTCTCCTCCACCTCCTGAGTGGCGATTACTGCACCAGGCCTTCCAGACCCTTCTTGACTCCCGCTGCAGGTGATGGTTTGGGGCACCAGTGAGACCTCCTGCCCTGGCCTGCTTTGGATTCAGTCCCATTTTGAGGTCTCTGTTCTAACCTCCACCTATTTCCTCACCATGCGCAGTAAAACCCAAAGAGGAATCCACCACATGGAACACACTGTTTCCCAGAAAGTCCCTCGGGAAAACAGCTGCTGCTGGGAGGACCAGAAACTGCTGTTCTCTACCCATCCCAAGACCCCGCGCAGAGCCTTCTGGTGACCTCCGCAGTAGACAGGGCTTCCAGCAAATGCACAGAGCATGAGCCAGGGGAGGCCACGGACGAATAGGGTCCTGTGGTTTTGTTTTGATTTTTTTCAATTGCATGGTAAGCCTTCTATTTGGAGTCAATTCAGAATTCTCCAAAGGACATGGGTCTATAGACTTAGGAAAGGCCCCTGAGACCCCCCTGTAATCTCACCCACCATTCTGGGTCACGTTGGCCCCGAGGCCCCGCAGGCTGAGGGTCTGGGTGCTGGAGAGGCGTCTCCCTCCCCAGAGCTTTCCAAGGCCCAGCGGCGTCCCGCAAGCTCAGGAGGCCTCAGCAGGAGCGAGGGTTCTTGTGGGAATGGATTGGGCTCACACATCAGAAGCCCCGGTCCTAGAGGCTGAGTTACTGACTCCGTCTACCCACAGTGTAAAGTGGTTAGACAGCCCCGGACAGTGAGACCTCACAGTCACTTAGCAGTCCCCATTCACTTCCCCGTCAGGGTGGGCCGAGGTCTCAGGTTTTCTCTTTCTTTCTTTCTTGAGCCTAGGCTGCCTGTGACTGAAAGATTCTCCCTGGGGCCTGAAAGCCGAAGGGAACGAATAACTCCTCCCTTCTCAGGCCCAGTCCCAAGGCGCAAGACCACCTGTGCCAGCAGCGGGCGTCAGCAAGATACCAGAAGCAGGAAGAGTCAACTGGAAGACACCTACCCCATGAAGACCGAGAGAGGCCGTCCGGGTTCCGCGCAGCTGTTACATCAGACTGAGACACTTCCTGTTTACAGGGGACCATAAATCCCCTGCCCCGTCCTCATTTGGTGCTGACGCTGTTTTAGGCCTCAGCCCACCTGCACCTGGGCACGCAATAAAACAGCGTGTTACTCCACACCGCCTTGTGTTGTCTGTTGACGCACTCTCGGGGTTTGAACCGATACAAGAGCCTTGCAGTGACAAGGCCCAGGTCATAGACATGGAGGCTTAGGATCCAGCTTCAGTTCCCTCTCTCCTTTCTGTCACCCTTTTCTTTCTTTCAAGGATCCAAATTCCACTAAACCCGACCATCTTTTCCTGAGCCGTCGCCTCTCACAGCCCCAGAGAAAGTTCAGGCCGGGAAACATCTTCCCCCAACTTTGGGGCAAGTTTTTAAGCAGACATGCTCTGACTGTACCAGATGTCCCAGCAGAACCTGCTAATATGAATCCATTAGTGGATATTTACTAGAAGTTCTTAAGTACATGTCCTTAATTTTGCCAATTAAGTTCCCAACTGCTATGGTAATGGGCCCTGTAAAAATCCTAGAGCAATAAAAGCCATTAGATTTACGACAGCTGGGAAAGGCCCGGGGTAGGGGGCTGGGCTGTTCAGGTCAGGAGTCACTCTCACATTGGTTTATTCCGAAGGGCAATGTTGATTTCTATGTCCAGCCCTGTGCTGGATGCTGGGGACAGGCGGAGGGGAAGACAGGAGGACTTTGATGTGAGCCCCGTCCTGCCACAGAAGGAGATCAGAGCAGGAGAATGAGGGGACTGTGTGAATGCACCCAGGCATTGGAGGCTGTCTGGAGGCAGGGGTCCTCAGTGGGAGGGGAGGGGGGCCTGATGGGAACTTCCCGCCCCCCACCCCAAACCCTGTCCATCAGGCACAGCAGACGCCATCTAGGGACCCAGGAAATGTTTCATTTCTGGCAACAAACAAGATGGCGAACTTCTTCACTATACTCATCTTTGCACCAACACAATCTAAAATACAATTTTTAATGTTTTTGTAGAGTAAGGGCCCAGGAACGTCATCAGGAGGCCCTGGGAAGGGTCCAGGCAGGGGAGGGGTACCGGTGCTCGGAGAGCTCTGATGCAGCCCAGACCACAGTGCTCCCCCACCCACCCGATGCCTCCTGAGAGACGAGGTGGCTCCAACAGAAAGACAAGTGTGAGAGGGACAGAGACTCCCTCAGAGGCTTCCCCCAGGAGGAGGAGCTGTCCAGAGCAGGTGGCTAGTTCTGACCTGGGAGAGTGTTGGAGGAGCAGACCCTCCCACTACTTGCACCCTGGGGTCTCCAGGGCTACTGACTGGCCCCAACAGCGCATCACCCACAAGACTGGTGTTTACACAAAGCAGGTAACCCCAGCGCTGAGAGGCCACCAGGGCTGCGTGTGGCTGCATGTGGCTGTGTGCAGGGCCATTACCCTTGCCTACTCGTCAGTTCAGCAGCCTTGGAGGAGGAGCGGCCTTCCCAGGAATCAACAGCTCTACAGAAACACCCACCAGCTCAGCCACTCCAGGCCAGAGGCTGTAACTGAAGGGGAGGGACTTGTCCACACAAGTACCACAGGGATTGGGGTCCTCACTCTGTTACACCCAAAATCAAGCCAACCCCGTTAAGGGGGTTTAGACCCAGCCCTGTCAAAGAGCAAGCTCTGAAAGTAGTGCCGGTTGCCCTGCAGGAGCATCCGCACCTAAAGCCCCCGCCCCCGGTTGAGGCAATCCATTTGATGAAAGGGACAGGCACGTGTGGGAAGGGCGTGCATAAGCATGGCGGTGGCGGCTGTGGCTGACATCAGAGTCTCTCATCCCACCTCGGTCTCATCCCACCACCATGGCTTTCCTTCGCCTACAGAATAAAGTCCTCTTGTTTTGTCATGGGGTTGGAAATCAAAGAAAAATGACCCAGGTGCATCTCAATCAATTTAGAGGTTTAGTTTGCCAAGGGAAAAGGAACACAAAACCACAGGACCATTTGTGCTTTTTCCAAAGAGGGTTTGGAGACTTCAGTCTTTAAAGACTGCAGGGGAAGGAGGAAAGAAAAAAAAGAGGGGAAGAGAAGATAAAGGAGGCGAGCGGTTGCATTCTTTTGAGGCTTTGATCAGCGTTCACTGAATCTGCATTTTACCTGGGAAGGGAGTGGGTAGAGGAACTGTCGGCTGTGCGTTTGTCTGGCGCTCAGTGAAACTGCGTTTTTACGTAAGATAAAATAAACATAGAGGAGGCAGTCAAAGGTGCATTTGTCTCAGGTGAGTAGAGGAATGACTTCTAGTTCCATCTTTGTCCCTACTGAGCAGATAAGCTGTTAATTGACACTGTCAGGGTGAAATTCAACAGAAGTTTGTTTTAGGGAAGAGATCTTGGGGCCTAAAAGGAACTTGCTTATGAGGAGCCCCCATGGGGAGGTAGGTGGCCTCCATCTTTGCAGCAATTTAGGAACAAACTTGGAGGCAGTTTTGCATGATTTGGTTCCTAAGCTTGACTGTTTTCTTTGGCATAGTGAGTTTGGGGTCCTGAGATTCTTATTTTCCTTTCACAGGATTCACATTCTCACCCCAAATTATCTTCCCCGCCTAATAAACTTCACCTTGTTTTCTTCCTTCAACCATTAAGCTACCTACAGTTCCCAAACATTGGATGTTCACTTACAGTCTACAATTCCATGTGCATCTTGGTTGATGTAGTGAGTCGAATGGTGGCCCCAAAGAGATATGTCCACATCCTAACCCCAGAACCCATGAATATGACAATATTTGGAAATAGGGTCTTTGTAGATGACATTAAGGATCTCAAGATGGAGTAATCTCAGATTACTTGGGTGGGCCGTCAATCCAATGACAAGTGTTCTTTTAAGAGACAGAAGAGAAGACACAGTGGAGAGGGCCATGTGAAGATGGAAGCAGAGGTGGCACTTATCCTGCCAGAGCCAAGGAGTGCCAGGAGCTCTGGCTGCAGGAAGTGGGGAAGGACCCTCCCCTGGGCCTCCGGAAGGAGGACAGCCCTGCAGACACCTTGACTTCAGACTTCTGGCTTGCAGAGCTGTGAGAGAATAAGTTGCCATTATTTTAAACCACCCAATTTGTGATAATTTGTTATGGCAGCCCCAGGAAATAAATAAGTTGACAAACATACGGCGTGGCTAGGGGCAAAGCCAATACCCGTTATTCTATTCCTGCCACGACAAGCACATCTGGGGAGAGAAATACACATAAGAAGAAAGAATGTGAAAAATTGCTTCCACTGACCCACTAAGGGAAACATGAGCGGCTCCTGCGCCAACCCTAGAGCAAGTCAGGGGAAAGGAAGGAGCGTGTTAAAAGCAAGAGATTCAAAAGCTCACAGTCTCTGGGGGTAACATTTCAGAGCCTCTTTCTGCAACCCACAGGCTGAACATTCAGATTTGCTTGTTCCAAGAAAGGATTTTCATAGTCTTGGGGTGGTGCTTTTATAACAGCTATGGAATTGCAGAACAACACGCATTTTAAAATAACCTGGTTTTGTGGAATCCTCTACAAGCTGCCAGTGAAGAGGGGCCGGGTCCAGGTGACTGGCCTCTGTACTCTGGGTTTGGACCCCTGATGGCTCTGCACTGGCCATCCCCACAGGCCACAGACCATGTGGCCTACAGGACATCTGAGAACACCCAGACAGGTGCCCTGAGCTAAACAATCTTCTCTGTGAAACACACACTGAGTCTTCTGGGATTCCCATCAGTTTCAAGCTGTATTGCCTTGGGGATTTTTTTTTCAGAGCAACAAATTTGTATTTTCTAAAGATGTGAGTAATTTCAAACAAAAGCAATGATGAAATATACATGAACATTACTGTGCATGGCTTTTTAGTTGGAAAAATGTCCTTATAGTTAGAAGAGCTGTTTCACAGGGTTGTATTGCTGAGAGCCATTTGATTAGGTTATAACACAAGAGAAACAACATTTACAGAAAGCACGAATCCAATAACCATATCAGGATCAGGAAACAGCATTGTGCTAACCAACTAAACGTACTAAATGAGAGAGCTGGACCCTGGACACAAAATGAGGAATGAGTGTCCCTGCATCAAAGTCACAGCCTGAACCAGGCACCAAAGCTCAAGCCTGGCTGAGGGATGTTGTGCTGCCCAGGAGGATGCCTGGCCCCTGCTTCATGGGGGACATCTCTGAGCTCCTCATAGACTCATCCGTGTCTCTGTTGCAGCCAGTCATACCACAGTTCAACCCCTCACTCTGCCCTGACTGCTCCCACGTCCCTCACAGGCATCGCTCCTGAGCCTTCTCAATAAATGCCCTGTGCAGATCTTCATCTGAGAGTCCTCTTCCCAGGAATCAGGCCTGTCCTGGATGAATAAAACCCCCATTCCCATTTCAGGGACTCAGTTTCCTCCTCAGTCTTCCTTGAGATTCTGAACTCTCCCTCCTTAAAGTTGTTTTCAGATCGTGCTATTGTTTCCATTTCCTTGGGTGTGCCTTTTTCCACATGTACTGTCAACCAGTTGTATCTCGGGGCTGTAAGTTTCTTGTGGTTTGCAAATTTTGTTTGCAACGTCTCATGTGGACATTGCTTCTCTCACCTGACTCTGCAGTTGCCTCAGTCTGGCCCACAGGTTGCATGGTTAACAGCAGCTCCTCCAATAAGCATTTGAGGCTTAGAAAGCCTTGCCAGTCACTCCATCTGGTCCCCAGTCCCTTGAACCCACTGCTTCAACCTCTGCTCACCCCCATGGGCCTTCTCACTCCTGGCCCTGCAGTTTGCCCTTGCTTTTGAATATGTTCTTTCTTCTTTTTAAAAACCAGTTCACGTATAACCTATGTTAGGAGCAGAGGGGAGAGAATGACTCCTGGCTCCACTCCCTCATCTGGGCTTAGAAGTCCAGCCCAGTCTTCAATAAACAGATCTTCATGTTAAAAGCTTCACCTGCATTTAGAGTCAAAATCAGCCTCTTCCAAGTTGTAGTCTTTAGTCTTACCTCTACCCTCCGAAGCCACCCAGAAACATTTCTGCTCCTCCTCCACGTGAAGTCCTTCCAACAGGTGATGACTGACGGTGTTTCCCATGCCTTTCCCGGACGAAACATCCCCATTCTGCCTAAAGCATGGTTCTGAAACCTTTCATCCACTTGGAGATCTTTCTCTGGATGCATTTCCATTTGTCAATTAATATTTAATTCTCTTAATGAATTTTCTTAATATAATTCTTAATACAAGTATTTCCTTCTCCACTGAAAAGTCTATGCAGACTTTCCATTTCATTGCCAGAATATTTCCATGTGCAAAGAACTGTGCACCCCCAGCCCAGAGACACCCCACACACACACAACATCCCCAAGAGACAGCCCACCTGCCCTAATCGGGGCTATCCCAGAGATGGGATGTACCGACTTCCCAGCCAGGTCTCAGGCCACTGGGCAGACGCTGAACATGTTGGTCTTTGCTTTCACTGAACAAAAATCTTCCTCCCATCTAAAGAGGAACATACAAGAACATCTGTTAGGACATTCCTTCTCATCGAAAAGTGGGGGCAGGAGAGGGGTGGGGGGCAGGCACCTAAACACCCGTCAAGTCAGGAAATGATTAAACACAGCAAGGTAGGTCACGCCATGGCAAGAACACATCCATAAATGCTGACGACGTCTCTCTAGTGACACAAACATGTCCACTACACGCTGCTGCCGTGAGTGTGTGAGTGTGCATGTGATTGTGTGAGTGTGTGAGTGTGACAGCGTCTGTGTGAGAGAGAGTGTGTATGAGTCTGAGTGTAAGAGTGTGTGAGTGTGCATGTGATTGCAGTGTGAGTGTGTGGAGTGTGACAGCTGCCTGTAGAGAGGAGTGTGTATGAGTCTGAGTGGCAAAGATGCGTGATAAAAAGATCCAGGCAAAGTGATGATCGGCGACACAAAAAAGTGGATGCGGCAATGGATCTGATGCGGATGATCGCATGATCCAGGATGAGCGGAGCAAAAGTAATGATGTGCGCTGACGACTGCGTGGATGATCCGGTTGATGGCAAAGATGATCGGTTAATTCCAGATGCAAGATGCGCAGGCGGCAGCACCGCGGATCCAGTGAATCAGGATAAGGCGGCGGATCGAACGACAAAGATCCAGATGTTTTCGCGGAGATGCGTTTGATACACCGTGACAGTGATCGGCAGCGCGTGATGCGTGACGATAGCGGTCTGATAAAGTGGCGGTCAGGATCGAGCATTAATGAGCACTGGGTGGCTTCAGTGACGTAAAACATGAAAGCAACCATTTTATACATATATGTTTGTATTTGTAAATACATAGGAAAAAAGATCTCGAGTCTAGATTCCAGATAAAGCCTGCCCAGGGCTGGAGCAGCTTTCTCCCTGCAGAAGATCAGAGATGAAGGACAGAGTGTGCAGCTTTCAGTTCATTTTACACATAATTACCTCTGTATTGTCTGAACTTCAATGAGCATGCATTACTTTTGCAATGCATAAAGAAAAAGGAAAACATATTCTCCAAGGCCACATGCCAATGAATAACACTTCTAATAGCACAGTGTCTGCCATCTGCTGACCTGAGCTGAGGGCACCACGTGCCCACGCCTGCTGCCCATCCCACAGCACACCCTGCAGCAGAAACCACCATCCCCTTCAGCAGACAGAAAGGCAGAAGCACAGAAAGGCCAAGTGGTTTACCCAGGCCACACAGCACAAGGCATGCAGGGCCAGGACTGGCATCCCAGGAATCCCACCAGGAGACCATACGCCCAACCTCTGCTCAGTGTGACCCCAGGACTCTCTGCCTGCCGAGGACCTCTTCAACCTGAGCTTGAGCAGACAGCTTTTAACCGATGCACAAGAGGCCTGGAGCGTCCAGCACAGTGGCCTCCTCCTTCGAGTGGTGCCCACATGCCCAGCTCCCACGTGGGCCTTGAGGGCCCCAGTGACTCGGCCTTACTCGTCTGTGCTCATGAACTCAGCACAGTGCCCCAGAGCAAACGCATGATAAACCCACATTCTGTAATAGAATGCTCTAAAATTAATTCCACAAATACGTTGATACACATTCTGTATTAAACTCAGCATTTGAATATGCTGCTGTTCTTGAATATGCACCACCTTGGATGTACGACTTTGATCAAGAATCTCAGATTCTTTACTTCTCAGTTGTCTCCCAAACATGACGAAGAGCAGCTCCCAAGGTGGTCCTGAGGAGTAAATGAGAACTAAACCTACAGGAGGCCGTCGCCCGCGGAATCGTTTCAATAGCCAGCATAGGGTTCAATGCTTTCATTCAGTTGACCCCTTGTTGCTGAGATGGGGGTGGCAGGTGTTGGGACCTCATGAAATGTCACTGCCATTCAGTGACATGAACCTGAAGCCCCACTGCCCCGAAGCAGACCCCAGTCCTCACAGAGGGCAGAGCTAAGCGACATTCCCCATCTCTTATGACTGTGGCACCAGAATGCTAAGGCCAGGCATGGTACATCTGACAGTTCCTCTTGTCTTAAACATCGCCACAATAGCCCATCTACCCTGATATACTACAGACACCAACCTCGGACAAGGACCCCCCTGGGCAGAATGGAGACCCCTGGACCCTCCTGGCAGGAAGGTGTAGGGAGGACCCCGCCCTGGCTTCAGCAGGTGGTCCTTCCACCCGCTCCTTTCCTAACCGCCTCTCCAAGCACATCCCAGCCCAGGCACCTTCTCATGTGAACGCAAATGCTACTGTGCACAGAAGATTCCTGAGGCGTGCATAGACACCGTGTCTGGCTTGCTGAGTTGATTATCAGAATGAGAATAATGGAGCAGACAAAATGAGCTAACGCCACTCACCACGGCAGTGGCAAGAGGAAAACAGAGCCCCTCGAAGTTCTGAATCGGACTCAAGTGAACCTATTTATCACTGTCTAATTAAATACCCCCATTCCTTTGGAAAATAAATTTCCATAATTCTTTCCTCAATTAGACCAATAAACTGTTACTTAAGTGTCTTTCTCTTTAAAGTTTTTCTAACTCCTCACTCTCAGCTCTTAAAGCCACCTGCCCACATTCAGGAGCTTGGTGAGGCAGGGACAGAGATTTTAAATTCTCTGTGTCCTCTGTCCCCTTCCATCCTCCCCTGGCCCCCATCCGGATCTCATCCTCACCCTTTCTTCCCTCTCCTCAGTCCATCCCTGGCTGGGCCTGGCTGGGCCTGGCTGAAGAGCTCCAGAGGCCCTGGTGGAAGGCCAGTGCAAGCCCCAGCTCCTCCACGGACCAGCAGGGTGGCCAGGGAGCACCGACTGGCGGAGCATGAGTCCCCACCAGGGAAGTGGGAGAATGCACTCAGGGCTGCTGTGAGAGCCCAGGGAGACCTCAGGGGAGAAACACTTAGAGTGCATTGCAAACCAAACCCAGGTTACAAACAAACACCCACATTGTTCTTGGGACCAGCACGATGCTCTGCCTCACCCACTTCCCTCCCATCACCCTCAGGGAAGCCTGTGCTCTAAGGGAAAGCCATCAGCACTTGGTCCTCAGATCAGCAGACCTGGGCTCTAATCCCTGCTACATGCTATCATACCTGTCCTCACCTCTCTGAATCTTCTTTTCCTATCTGCAAACCAGGAGTCCCAGTCACCCTCAGTTTTGCTGTGACACTAAAGTGCATACAAACTGCTAGCTTGGTGCCCCGAACACCCAGGCTGTGAAATGGCCCCATGACTAAGTCTGTGCTCCCTGAAAAGCAGACACTCATCGCACCTGAGTGCCCGGAGGAGGCAGGGTCAGCGCCTGGACTTGTCTGCTGGAAGCATCCAGACCCTTGGCTGTCGACAGAGAAAGGCCAAGCAACCCGCATTTGATGAGAAGACTTTAATTGCTAACCTTGATGCATCTTTCCAATATCCTCAATCCCCTAATGAAGATGTGCACAAGATTAACAGATGCAATTAGAGAGGCTTTTGTTTCATTCTATACAGAATCAGCTTTATTGTGCTTATTTATAAAACCTTCCCATTTTCAAAGTCAAGGAACACAGAAAGGGAAACACCGAATGCCGGAGGACATCACAGGCAATTATCTTTGCAGGAAAATGAGGACAAATGCATGACATAAATTTCATTGCCCACTGAGTGGTGAACCTCCACAAGAAACAGAAAAATGTCCCAAGTTTGTGTTTACAAAACAAGTGCCCTTGTACGTTGCCTTCATAAACACTTTGTATTTATGACACAGAATTTTATCAGGGTGCCAGCAGCAAGGCAGGGGCCCAGGCCTAGGGGAAGTCCTCGGGGGAAACTGAGGCAGGGGCATGGTCCGTGAGACCAGGGCCATCAGCTGTGAAAATGCCTGGCTACCAGCATGCTGGTACCTGTCACCCTCCCCAGCACTGTCAGGGCTGGCAAGGGCCTGGGACAGGCAGAGTCTGAGAACGCCCATCCTGGCAACCCGGGGCCGGCGGGGGCAGGCGGGCAGTGTGGGGAAGGTGGGCAGGGATGGACAGCCGGGAGAGCAGGGATGGATAGAGGGCAGCCAGGGCTGGTGAGAATGGACAGGGGCAGGCAGGGGCGGGTGGAGGCGGGAGGGGCAAGCAGGCCTTTCTCGAACCGATATTCTGGAGCTTAAAGAAAAAAAAAACCTACATCGTCTGCTGAATATTTTCATGCAATTCATACAATAAGAGCATTAAAAATAACCAGTGGGAATTATTTTGACTTTCAAGAAGCCCTCTTAAAAGGCGACTGAGATGAGCACGTCCTCGCGGGAGGTTAACAGTAAGATCTTCCATATATTAAACACTGATGAAGCATTAGGAATGAATCGTAATTCTCAGTTCTCTATTGGAAACACGTTAACTGTGCAGAGTTTGAAAAAATCAGAGGAGGTGTTTCTTCCCTGTGATCATTAGCAACCGGCCACCGCCACCAGCAGCTTGCGACAGTTTGTCAGCCACGACAAAACAGAGTGGCAGCGGCTTCCCAAGTGACCTCAGGGCACTGCACAGCAGTGAGAGGACACCTGGCACCCCCGCACCATGCGGGCTGTGCGGACACCGTGCGGGCTGTGCGGGCGCCGAGCGGGCTGTGCGGGCACCTTGTGTGCTGTGCGGGCACCGTGTGTGCTGTGCGGGCACCGTGCGGGCTGTGCGGGCACTGTGTGTGCTGTACGGGCACCATGCGGGCACCGTGTGTGCTGTGCGGGCTGTGCGGGCACCGTGTGTGCTGCGTGGGCTGTGCGGGCTGGACGAGCTGCGCGGGCTGTGAGGGTAAACAACAATGAGGGCAATTTCATGTTATGTGTATTTTACCACCACTTAATTAATTGATTTTTGATTTTTTTTAAAAAAAAAAAAGGAATTTGTGGCCGGACGCCGTGGCTCTCCCAGTACTTCGGGAGGCCGAGGTAGGTGCATTGCCCTAGCTCAGGAGTTCCAGACCAACCTGGGCAAAACAGTGAAACCCTGTCTCTAATAAAAATACAAAAATTAGCCGAGTGTGGTGGGTGCCTGTAATCCCAGCTACCCAGGAGGCTGAGACAGGACAATCGCTTGAACCCGGGAGGTGGAGGTTGCAGTGAGCTGAGATTGCACCACTGCACTCCAGCCTGGATGGCAAAGCAAGACTCCAACTCAAAAAAAAAAAAAAAACAGATCTGGTTTTGTTGCGGGGTTTTGGGGGTTTTCTGAGACAGGGTCTCACTCTGTTTCCCAGGCTGAAGTGCAGTGGTGCAATCACGGCTCACTGCAGCCCCAACCTCCCAGGTTCAAGTCATCCTCCCACCTCAGCCTCCTGAGGAGCTGGGACCACACCCAGCTAATTTTTATTTGTTTTTTTTAGAGACGGGATCTCATTATGTTGTCCAGACTGGTCTTAAACTTCTGGGCTCAAGTGATTCACTCACCTTGGCCTCCCAAAGTGCTGGAATTACAGTCATGAGCAATCACACCCAGCTGAAAAAGATTTGGAAGCAGCCACAGTCAAGCTGAGCCTCCTTACTGCCTCACTATCTCCCTTCACCTCGCCAGTTCCCCTCTCATCTCCTTAAATCCACCCTCACCTCCCCAGATCCACCCTCACTTCCACAGATGCCTCCTCACCTCCTCAGATCCATCCTCTCCTCCTCAAATTCACCCTCACCTCCCCAGATCTTCTGATACCTCCTAAGATCCCCCTCACCTCCTAAGATTCCCCCTCACCTCCTCAGATCCCTCCTCACCTCCTCAGATCACCCCTCACATCATCAGATCCCCCCTCACCTCCTTAGATCTCTCCTCACTTCTTCAGATCCCCCCTCACCTCCCCAGATCCCTCCTCACCTCCTCAGATCCCCCCTCAGCTCCCCTGATCCCTCCTCACCTCCTAAGATCCCTCCTAACCTCCTCAGATCCCTCCCCGCCTTCACATCCCCCCTCAGCTCCCCAAATCTCCCCTCACTTTCTCAGATCCCTCCTCACCTCCTCAGGTCCCTCCTCATCTCCATTTCCCCCTCTTCCCCAACTAGGTGACCCACTGGGCCTGTCTTACCTAGGACTTCCTTGGCTTGAGGACTAACATTCCCATATCCCAGGCACTTCTTCAGTCTTGGCACACTGGGACAGCAGGTCACTCTATTCACTGGGCCTCCTTCCTCAGAACTGGTCATCACCCCATGGACTCCTCTCCACATGTCCCCCAGGCCTGAGGCAACAACACGTTACAGTCCGTATCACAGCCACTGCCCTTGGCTCACATTCGGCCTCCCTCTGGGCTGCTCCTGGAGCCTCTGCCCTCCTCTCCCCCCGGTATTGGTGTTCCCGGATAAGAAAAGACAACCTGAGTCTCCCCAGCCATGGAGGCCCTGCCTCCTTCCCCCCGGGTCCTCACCATGTGCCCCGTCCACTGACCAGAGCCAGCTCATGAAGGACCTTGAGGCCTCCGCAGACATCCATGGGCTGCTGTGCAAACTCCCAGCTCAGCCCAGGGGCTCCCCACGGTTCTGTCCTGGGCCAGGCCCCCTTGTTCTCTGAGCCCAGGCTAGGGACGAAAGCCGAGCAGGACGTCTCCCCTCCTGCAGACCAGGCCTCCTCAGACAGTGGGTTCCAGTGGGAAAGCTGGCTCAGGCCCAGAAACATGGCCAGGGACTGTGACCGTGTCCTGGGGGTGACCCCCAGCCTCCTTGTTTCTCGTGGCCCTAGAGACTAAGCAATGCCCAGCAGACGGCCCGCTCTCTCCTGGGGCCACGTGTCCCCCTTTCAACTCTCCCCACAGTGCCCCACGGGTCAGGGCCTCGCTGCCACACATTGCAAAACCGTGTCCTTTCTCTGTGCACTTATCACAGTGACATCCTGCCCCGCCCACCCCAAATGGTGAGCCCTGCTCGGTGGCACCGCTTTGGCCTGCAGAGGCCAGCACTGGGCTCCCAAGGGGAGCTGGAGCCCTCACCAGCGGGCTCCCCCCAGAGCATACCGGTGGCCTCATGTGGACACCCACATCTCTGAGCCTCTGGCCCCTCCTCTCTGGACCCTCTGGTGCTTCTTCACTCAGCCAGGCCATCGCCCCTGAGCCTGCAGGAGCCCTCCAAGCACTGGGGCCTGCCAGGGCATGGACCCCATACCCCGAAGCTCCCAGAGCAACAGATTCTCCTCTCCCACCTTCCCATATGCCACCCCCAAGTTCCAGTCCCATGCGGCCTCTCCCAGCTCCTGGCAGCACAAGCTGGCTGGTCCTACAGTGCCCATGGGGTACAGGGCCCCTGGGGGCTCAGGAGGGGAGGGGAGGCCAAACTCTGAGGGAGGCTGAGCTGCCCTGGAGGCTGGGCGTCCACGTGTGGTTTTCAACAAGGAGAGTGCTAGCTTTAAATGGAGAGTGGGGACAGAGAATCAGAGGATTCAAGAGTTGTCCCTATGCCATAGGTGGGGGTCCTCTTGTTTCCCCTGACCTTGTGACTATGCGCCTGCCTGGGCTGAGAACTCAGGCTCACCCAGTGCTCTGCATAATCTGAGGCTTGGGCCAGGCCTCACCCTCGTTGCCCTCACTGCTTGGGGCAGTCTTTCAGGAGAAGGAGGGTCTTCAGTGGTCAGAGGAAGGGGCCGGCCAGCGCCACCTGGAGACCATGGAGTCACACCCATCCCTCCAGTGCTCCAGGAGCCCCTGTGGCTCAGTGCTAATGCTCACCACCCTCCACCTTCACCATCCTTCTCCTGGGTGTCACCGGTCCCAGGAGCTGTCGCTCCACTTTCCTATTATTGCTGCATCCCGACACCAGTGACAGCCTCGGTTCCGCATTAAGGGCAACTGAAAGCAGAAATCTGCTGGAATGGGGTGAAGGGATCTATAGGGAGTGTAAATACATGAGTTAGCATCTCAGCCAGCCATCCTGAGATACACAAATACCTTCAAACCCAAACTCTCTCTAGGTACAAAGGAAGTAAAATGTGATCGCAGCAGAGTGTCCCTGCTTTCCACCTTCAGGGACTCCTTCTAAGTCCCCCTGGGCATGGGTGGGGTTTTTATAAAGCTCCAAAGTCTCCCTTCCAAGTGAAGTTGAGGCTACAAACCAGTGCCTTTCATAAGCCAAGCTTTAAGACCTGAAGCGACCATCTGTTTTGTTTGTTTGTTTGTTTGTTTGAGAGTCTCACTCTGTCTCCCAGGCTGAAGTGCAATGGCTCAATCTCGGCTCACTGCAACCTCCGCCTTCCGGGTTCAAGTGATTCTCCTGCGTCAGGCTCCTGAGTAGCTGGGATTACAGACGCTTGCCACCGCACCCAGCTAATTTTTGTATTTTTAGTAGAGACAGGATTTCGCCATGTTGGCCAGGCTGGTCTCAAACTCCTGACCTCAGGTGATCCACCTGCCTCGGCCTCCCAAAGTACTGGGATTACAGGTGTGAGCCACCACGCCCAGCCCACCATCTGCTTTTGATGCAGTCTTTCAGGAGAAGGAGGGCCTTCAGTGGTCAGAGGAAGGGGCCGGACAGGGCCACCTGGAGACCATGGAGTCACACCCATCCCGGAAGCTGGTCCTGGGGCAGCAGCACCTGGTTGCAGCCTGGGCTTCTAGGAACTCATGATTAAAAGCTAAATGATGTTTTAGAAGTAATAAGGTTTTTTGTTGTTGTTGTTTGTTTGTTTGTTTCTTTGAGACGGCGTCTCGCTCTGTTGCCCAGGCTGCAGGCTGGAGTGCAGTGGCGAGATCTTGGCTCACTGCAAGCTCTGCCTCCCGGGTTCACGCCACTCTCCTGCCTTAGCCTCCCCAGCAGCTGGGACTACAGGCACCCACCACCACGCCCAGCTAATGTTTTGTATTTTTAGTAGAGATGGGGTTTCACCATGTTAGCCAGGATGGTCTTGATCTCCCGACCTCGTGATCTGTCCACCTCGGCCTCCCAAAGTGCTGGGATCACAGGCGTGAGCCACCGCGCCTGGCCTATATGTAATAAGTTTTTTATATGTACGTTTATGAAAAGAGCATCATGGAACATGTCCCTCTAGTGAAAGGGCATTTCCATTAACTCGCCCGATGCTCCTCATGCCTACCCAACTCCGTAATGCACAATGCACTTACAAGTAATGACACCAAATTGCTTCCTCAATGTTCTGCAACTCAGACTTCTCACTGAGACCCAGTGAGCTTCGTATTGGAATATCATCTTGCTGGCACCTCTTTAGCAGGGAGTTGCTACAGTAAATCCAGGTGTGCTGTGAAACCTCTGGATGAAATTTTCTTTCCCTATCTGTAGCTTAAGGATGAAACAGAATACATTTTTCAAAGAGATCCACGAGCTGCTGAGGAAAAAAAAAAAAAAAAAAAAATTTCCACTGGTCAAAAATTTGGTGTCTTTCTTACAATTTGTATTTTTAGCTATATTTGAAATCAATTACTCACATTTTTGCACAGGTAGCCAAACATGTTCTCAGCAAAATTCTTTCTTTTTTTTTTTTGAGATGGAGTCTTGCTCCGTCACCCAGGCTGGAGTGCAGTGGCGCGATCTCAGCTCACTGCAACCTCCACCTCCCCAGTTCAAGCGATTCTCCTGCCTCAGCCTCCGGAATAGCTGGGATTACAGGCACCGCCACCTCACCTAGTTTTGTATTTTAGTAGAGATGGTGTTTCACTATGCTGATGAGGCTGGTCTCAAACTCCTGACCTCAGGTGCTCTGCCCACCTCAACCTTCCAAAGTGCTGGGATTACAGGCATGAGCAACCACACCCAACCCGCAGCAAAATTCTTAATGAGCAGCTTGTCACTGTGTTGTTGACTTTTGTGCTTAGGGGGAAGGATATGCCACTGCACTTGGATTTAAAGGACAGCCACAGAATCTGGCACCTCAGCCAGGTGATGCTCCTCCCCAGGTGATGCTCCCCCACCAGGTGATGCTCCCCCCCAGGTGATGCTTCCCACCAGGTGATACTCCCCTTCGAGGTGATGCTCCCCCCAGGTGATGCTCCTCCACCAGGTGATGCCCCTGCCAGGTGATTCTTCCCCGCCAGGCAATGCTCCCCCTCAGGTGATGCTCCCCCCCCGGTGATTCTTCCCCGCCCAGGCAATGCTCCCCCCCAGGTGATGCTCCCCGCCAGGTGATGCTCCCCTACCAGGCCATACTCCTCTGTGGCTTCTACTCTGCAGAATACCTACTTAATTGAGCTGGAAGATCATTCCCCGTTATGGTTGTTAGTGGAGAAGCTGGTAGCAGCATTATCCCCCTTCAACAGAATAATTTTTATGTCAAGGGTCTCAGCTATAAGCAGTAGAAGAAATCAGTTCCCAGTTTGTATCCTAATAAAGGAAAGATTCTCTCTGCTCACATTGCGATGAGGTCCTGCCTAGAGAAGAATGCTCCATTGAACCCCTGATTCCAGGCTGACCCAGAGGATTGGGGGGACAGGGAATACTCCCACCACCTGGAGAGGGGCAGACTGTCAGCCCTGACTGGTGCTCAGCCCACACCATGCTGCTGCTACCAGGAGAGCAGGGATGCCCCGCAGGTAATGGGGTGGCAGGGGCCAGGCTGGATGCCCACCACAGACCGTGGCAGGCGAGCTCAGGCCTTGGCGCCACACTGTGGCCTGCTGTGCCCATGGATGCCAACAGGATCCTGTAGTGGAGGACAGCCATTCCAGAGCAGAGCCTGCACAAACATGCTCCCTGCAACCTTCTGCAGCTGAGGGTGCTGTGTGAGCATCCTTGGAGTCTCCTAGGCAGCAGGGCCAGTCCACACTCTGTTGGAGGCTGGAGACTCCAGGCCTGCAGCTCCTGCCCTGACGCCCATCTGGGCTCAGATCCTGGCTCTCCACAAGACATCCTAGAGGGTCACCAGCAGGATACCGGAAATGAGCTTGCATCTTCCCATATGCATGCATGCACACATGCACAAACACATACACATATATAAACACACTTGTGCACATGTGTCCATGCGCATGCACACACATCACATCCATGCACCGAGTTTACACACCCATGCACATGCATGGGCACCCCCACACACACATGCACTCCCCACAGCTTAACTGTGCCAGTAAGGCGAGTGGACGCCAGTCTTCTCTCCCTGTAGCCTGACATTTCCACAATGCACCTTTACAGCCCCCACTTAGAGGTGAAGCCTCTCCCTAGCCCGGGACGCTGGGCATGGCACTAGCTCCAGCCTGGGCGCCAGGGGCTCACACACATCTACTTGCCATCTTGGACCCTGTGAGCTCCCTGAGGACAAGCCCAGGCCAGCTGCGGGGAGGATGAGAGGCCCAGTGGAGCCCAACTGAGCTGTCAAGCCGGGGTTGTCCCAGAGCAGCCAGCCCCAAGCCAACCCCGTGTGTGTGAGTGCCCCGCCAAGCAGAGTCCCCAAGTCCAAGCTGGCAACAGACAGGAGCAGAACTGGGGTGGGGGTTCAGACTGTTGTTACTGTGGGTGCGAGATACAGCGGGTGGGGACAGTGACTCTCCTATTGGCATGAAAGCATAGTGAACACTCAACACACCCAGAAAGAAGAGAGTCTTCTAAATGGCTGGGCTGTGCAGGGTGCCTGCCTGCTCCCCTGCGCCCAAAAATAAAATCCCTGCTGCGAGAATCAGGTAAGCCCCGCCTGTCCATGTGCAGCCTTGTTAACAGGAGCCTAATGAAGGCCACAGAGGGCTCCTGAGAAGGCCTGGCCTGATGGGCAATGGGAACCTGGCTCCCTGTCCTGTTCCCATCCTTCAGGCCTGATGCAAACAGGATGCAGCTGCCTGTGGGGCTCCTGGCACTGACCCATGGCACCCTGGGCCAAAAATGACTTCGAGGACCACCCCTCGGGTCCAGCCGGCCACCTGGGCTCATTCTCGAGGTCTGGCCTTGGCCTCTTCTGCCAGTCCCACCTGTGTCAGCGTCAGGCCACTAGGACTGCAGTCCTTGAAGCCTCTGTCCCCAGGCCAGCAGCCACCACCACCTAACCTACCTGCACCTGGGTTTCCGGCCCTGCACAGTTCCTCCTGCCACAGTGGCCCAGGCTAATGTATTTCCAGCAGCATTTCCACTTCCATCACCCCTACCCTGCCCAGGAGCTGAGGGGTTCCCAGTCACTCTGGGGTTAAGGGCCAGCCCCATACCTACTATGGACGGACCTCCATCCACCGCAGGCCCCTGGAGTCCGCTGCGTGGGGTCCCCTCAGTGACCAAGTGACTCGGCATGGATGCTGGATGTGCACAAGCAGATGGTGTCTGGAGCCTCCATGGACCCAGCACTGGGGAGCAAGGGGACGTCACAGGAGGGGACCCTGCACCCAGGAGGGAGTGGGGAGGGACTGCTGAAGCCAAGGAGTGCCACAGAGGAGCCGGTGTGACTCAGGGACCCCAGCAGAGCCCCTCCACAGCCCCAGTCCCAGGTCTCCCTGGCCTGGAGGGCACCACGTTCCCAGCTCACCGCTCCTTCTTGCTCATCTCTGAACCCATCCAGCAGCAGCCCCCAGGGAGCCAGGCTCCCAGCACCACTGTCGCTAAGGGCCACACCTGCCTTTCCATGCCATGTGTTATCTTCACTCCTGCCTGCATCTAGCCAGCCCCTGAGGACGAGGGACGTCCTTGTTTCTCCTTCTGTGCCCCCACAATGGCCAAGAGCCAGGGACCGAGCCTGCCAGATACCTGAGAAATGATGGAAATGGACAAGCCCCAGATCACCCTCCTCACTTTCAATCTGTACCAGGGAAGGATTTAGAACTAAATATTCCATTGGCCTGGAGGGGCCTGACCAGGAGGTCTGGGAGAATTGAAGAACCTCCCCCCTCCCCCTCCTCTTCCCCCTCCCTCTCCCCCGTCCTCTCCTCTCCTCTCCCCTCCCCTCCCTCTCTCTCTCTCTCTCTCTCTCTCTCTCACTCTTGCTCTCACTCTCACTCTTTCTCACTCAGACATGCCACGTCTGACTCAAAGCCCAGTGGTAACAGTCAACGAAGGCCAAGGCTCTGTGGAAACAAAATCTCTGGGTAAGCCAGTGATCACCCTGCCATTTCTGTCCTGCTGGTGGCCAGGCCACAGGAGAACCACACCCAGCTCGGCCCAAACCAACACCTGGCCACTTTCCAGTTGGTGCCTCCAGGACCCCTGAGGGCTCCTCCATTGTCTGCATGTCCAGTCACCAGCCTGGGACCTCCAGGGGCCAGCGGGGCAGCAGGCATGGGCAGGAAAGGAGGTGAGAGAAGCCACAGGTCCCCATCCTGTCCCCAAGCACAGCCCTGAGCAGGCTCAGGAAAGACCAAGGCAGGGAGCAGGGATCTGAGTCATCGAGCACCCACTTTGCCCTGAGCACCATTCCACATGCCAGGGATGCAGGAGGGAGGCAAGGGCAGCCAGACTCCTGGTAGGATGAAGAGACAGTGAGAGAGTAAGGCAGAGAAGTATAGACAGAAACAGAGATACAGAGATAGAGACACTGAAGCAGAGATATAGAGAGACAGAGAGACACAGACAGAAAGAGACTAAGAGAGAGAAACAGACAGAGACAGAGAGAGCGGTAGCAAGGCTCCCGAGAAACCCTTCCCTTAGTCAGAGGGAGAGTGTAAGGGAAAGGCGGGCTGCGGAGTCGGAGGAGTGTGAGGGAGGCAGTGGAAGGGGTGGGCCAGGCAGCATCCAGGCAGGGGTGAGGAGGGCCTGAGAGAGCTGGGCAGAGCAAGTGCACCTGCCATCACTCGGGCCACTTCTGCCGCCATGGTGGGGAGCCCTGCGGACCCAGCCTGGGAGGGCCTGGGAGATGCCACTGCAGGCTGCAGGAGGTGTGACCTGGGTTGTGGATTAAAAAGACACACCCCCGACCCAGGAGAGCTGGGTGGGAGGGGAGGTGGCTGTGGGTGAAAGGGCAGGAGGGAGCCTTCAGTGATGGCTGTTCTGCATCTGGCTGTGGGTGCTTGTGGTGGAATTGTCTAGAACTCGACGTGCCCACATGAACACAGACAGGTGCACACAAAACTGAAGCCAGAACAAGGCTCGTGGTGTATCAATGGGATATCCCAGCTGTGCTACTGCACTCCAATTTTGCAAGATGCTCCTGCTGTGGGGAACAGGGCAGGGTACACGGGGTCTCTCTGTACCACCCCTCGCCATTGCCTGTGAGCCCATAACTCTCTCAAAATGTATTTTAAGCATCCCATCCCTGGCACATGGAAAAGAGGATGTAACAGCCTATGTAGATGCTTGGAGGTGAGGCAGCTCTGCAGGAGACCAGGACCTGGGCGGGAAGGGCACGTGGAGAAGGGGTCAGGGTAACACTGGGACACATGGGGACTGTGGGCAGAGGGAGCAGGGCTTCGGAGAAGCAGGGACGGGGTGGCTGCCAGGGGCTTTCACAGGCGAGAAGAGAGAGGGAAACAGTTTTCTACCCAGGGTGCCTAGTCCCAGGGCTGTGTCACCCCAGACTCTGGCTGAATTCCCCCAAAATAGCAAGGTTTTGTGTGGAAATTGAGCGAACTTATAACTTTGACAGGTCTTTTGAGTTTGGGAACAAGGCTAGTTTGCCAAAATGATTCTTCCCTCTTTAATTAAAATCTTTTATTAACTGCCAAGCTAATACCTTCCCCTAAGACAGACAAGATAATGAGCCCACATCCATCAGCCCAGGCGAGCAGCCGTCCACAGAGGCTGGGGTGGACTCAGGAGAGGGGAGCCAGCCCCCACAGACACCCCACGCTCTCGCTGCAGGGACAGCCCCAAACGCAGGCAGGAGTCCCATTCAGGACACACATCAGCCCTGTCAGAAGGTCCCTGCCAGAAACAGGGTGGCCCAGCCAGTAGCCTCCAGCCCAGCACTTTGCAGGTTGCAATGTCCCCCACCACTTCTACTGCCATGCACTCGGAGAGGCCACGGGGCCGCCTTAAGGGCAGGGCCCGGTCCCAGTGGGTCCCAACTTGCTTTCTCAGTCACTGAGTAGGGCAGGTTTTGGAGGCCAACAGGAACCACCCCTGGGCCTCAGGAGCCTCTGTTAGGGCCATAGCCATTAGCACAGACAGGGCACCAGGCACAGGGACAAAGGCCCAACACAGCCTGGTCCAGATCCAGCCTGACACAGGGGCAGGCTCTGGTAAGGGACTGTTCACCAGCCTGGTTCACCCCTCAGTGGCGGTCCTAACCCCATCTTTATTTCACTTCACTAGAAACATTTCAAACAAAGACAACAATAGGGACCCACACAACAAGTGCCCAAGTGTACACCAGCAGCCTATAACCACACCCCTCCTAACCCCTTATACAATACCTATGAGTCTACACTGACAGAATGAACGAATAGATGAGTAAATGCAGAGAAGGCTGTGCAGTGGCTCATGTCTGTAATCCCAGCACTTTGGGAGGCCAAAGAGGGAGGATCACTTGAGCTCAGGAGTTCAAGACCAGCTTGGGCAACATAGCAAAACTTTGTATTTTACAAAAAATACAAAGAAATTAGCCAGGTGTGATGACGGCTGTGGTCCCAGCTACTTGGGAGGCTGAGGTAGGAGGGTCGCTTGAGCCCAGGCGATCGAGGCTGTAGTGAGCTGTGTTCACACAACTGCACTCCAGCCTGGGTGACAGAGAGACACCCTGTCTCCAAAAGAAGAAAAATGAAGAAAAGAGATGAGTAGCAGATGTCTCCATGTAGAACTCAGCAATTTATGGGCTACTCCCCCTCAGGGACACTCATTCAGTGTGGGCTGCACACAGGGACTTCCAACGACACCCTATAGAAGGAGGGAGAAAGCAGAACTGGGGTGGAGACCGGGCAGGTGACCAAGGTCAGTGCCGCAGCGAGAAGTCGTGTCAGCAGCGTAGCCTCGATGTGACGGGAGCGGGGTGGCTCTTTGCCCCTGAGGGCTTCCTCCCACAACACCCCTGCCCCAACCTTACCGTGAGAAAACCCCAGTCGAGAAAGCCTTCACAATACTCTTCACACTGTCACGGTCACCAGAGACAAGCAGAGTCCGAGAAATGCTGCAGCCAAGGAGCGTGAGGACACGGCGGTCTGGTGGGATCCTGGGACAGAAAGGGGACCTCAGCTGTATGGACTCTAGCTAATAGTAACGTGTCACTATTTGTTCATTCATTAGAACAAATGCACCTCGCCTGTGCAAGATGTTCACGGGGCCGGTAGGTGGGGGGAGCAGGGGGTGTAATAACTCTGGACTACCTGCTCACTTTTTCTGCAAATATAGAACTGCTCTAAAAATAAAGCCGACCAGTGTTTTAAAAAGCCGAACCTCAACTGTCCCCAAGGTCCCTTGGCTCCCCTCTTCGAGGGGACGCAGAAGGTTCACCGGGGCTAAGGAACAAAAAACTCCTGGGGAGGGCCGACTCCGGGGAGGGGAGGCCAGGCCTGCGGGGCCCTGCTGCTCGAGTGCTGGGGCCCAGGCCCGGTGGCTGCAGGGGCCGAGCCGACTCAGGTTTGGGGAGGCGGGCAAGGCACCCCGATGGTCTGGGGCTGGGGCTATGCCAGCTCCGCTCCCTTCTCCAGCGCAGGTCGCAGCCCGGGCAGGACGGGACAGGGGCGTCCCCTGCACGACCGAGCAACCCCGCGCCAGGATGCAGGGCCCACCCCGAGGAGGCTCGGCCGCCAACCAGACGGACCCGCGGGTCCCCGGGGACGGACGGGCAGGGGTCCGGGGATCCGCCCTGCTTCACCGCTCCCAGCACGGCCGCCTCCAGGGCTCGGGCACCTGTTCCCCGGAGGTCCCGGCCCACTCCTGCTCGGAAAGACTGGGCAGCCGCAGGCAGCGGGGCGGGGCTCCGAGCCAGACCTGGGGGTTCCTGCCCCGGCCACGCAGGCACCGCGGACTCCGCTCCGCTCCCGCAGGTAGAGCACGGTGCATGCAGGTAACGCCCGGGCCGGCCGCAGAACCAGGTGAGCCCCGCACAGGTGTGAAGGCAAGCGCCTCTGGCTTGGCGCGCCCCCGAGACCTTCCAGCCGCCGCTTCATCTGCGGAGGAGGCCCGGGCAGACCGGTCGCGCTCCCGGGACCCCGCACACAGTGGGGCACACGGCGGGGCACACGGCGGGGGCGCGCGGTCCGGGATCCGCGGGCTGGCTCTTGCGCGCTCCTCGGTCCTCGCACGCCCCCTGGCGCCCGGAGACCGCCCCTGGAGACGGCGAGGCCGGGCTGAAGCGCGGTGCGCAGCGCCCTCGCGTGGACACGCGCCGCCACCGCCCGCCGCCGAGGTCTGCAGCCGACGTGGCCTCTCTGTGACTTGCTGCGCGCTGACCTCGATGGTGCAGCAGCGACTAGGGGACGATAGCATCCTGGACCGTTTTGCATACGTGGAAACTGAGCCTTTCAAGGTCCTGGAGCTGGTGCATTGACTCCGCATATGACAGAAAATTCAGTTCGCGCCCCGGCCTTGTCCCTCCAGTCACACCAGGCTGCAGCGGCAGCAAAGCTTCCAGTTGGCGCGGGGCCCTGGGCATCACCTGCCGTCGCTGGTCCCAGGGTGTCCCTGCAGCCTCAACGTCCAAGGCACTCTGGGATCCAGGACAGGGACCCGACCCAGCCAGGCAGGGCTCGTGACTGGCTCCTACCCTGGCGTCTGGTTCCAGGGCTGTTGGTTCCTGCACACGCCCTCCCCAGTGGCGCCACCTGGACCCTGGCACCAGGGGCTGCGCGCCTCCCCAGATGCGCCGGGCAGACTCCTCCAGAAGGGATGTGTACAGGCCGCCCCCAGGAGCGCGCGCCCGGAGCCTGAGCAGCCCCTCCCGGCGCAGACCCCTGACCCCACCCCTGTGCGCCCCAGGGCCCGGGGGAGGGGACAGAAACAGGATGGGAAGCAAGGGGGGCACACGTGGGCGGGCGATCTGTTCCCTGAAGCTCCCAAGACCCAGGACTTTCTAAATTCACAAGGCAGCCTTCACGGTCACTGGTAGGTGTATTTGTCAAGGTAAGAGGACAGGACACGGTTTAACGTTTGTTCGCTTGACTTAAAACTTCCAGTATTGGCCGGGCGCGGTGGCTCAAGCCTGTAATCCCAGCACTTTGGGAGGCCGAGACGGGCGGATCACGAGGTCAGGAGATCGAGACCATCCTGGCTAACACGGTGAAACCCCGTCTCTACTAAAAAATACAAAAAACTAGCCGGGCGAAGTGGCGGGCGCCTGTAGTCCCAGCTACTCGGGAGGCTGAGGCAGGAGAATGGCGTGAACCCGGGAGGCGGAGCTTGCAGTGAGCTGAGATCCGGCCACTGCACTCCAGCCTGGGTGACAGAGCGAGCAGTGAGCCGAGATCGCACCACAGTAGATAGAACCCTCCCGCCCGCGTCAGACCTGACTTCAGGCAGAATCTGTCCCTGCCCCAGGCCTGAGCACAGTGCTTGCTGTGATCCGGGAGAAGCAAGATCCGGAGCGGGTTTGAACCCTCGGCTGAGCCACTCGCCCCCTGGATGAGAGCTTTGGCAAATTCCTGAGCTTGTTTCCCTACCGGCAAAAACACCCAAAATGCCATCGTGCTGGGGGGTCCTCAGCAGGTTCTAAATAGGCACCATGCTTCGGGCAGGGCATGGCCTTCATGGTGGGCTGCTCCTGTGGTGCCAGCGTTCTCTCCTTCCAGCAAAGCTGGTCCTGGGCACCTCCTCACCCTCCCTGCCTACCATTAGGACCAGTATGGGCCCATTCACAGCCCATCACTCCACCCTCCACACAGTGCTGTCCCTGGCCACCCAGAGGAACACGTCTCCCTCCCAAGCCACAGGAGCCAATTCACTGACTCCTCACACCTCACAGAGGTTAAGAGGGCCAACTGCAGCCAGGAGGCCCAGGGTCAAATCCTGGTCCACCAGGTACTATGACCAGAAGCAGTTTGCTTCACCCATGCCTCAGTTTCCCCATCTGTCAAATGGGGCTGATGATGCCTACCTCATAGGGTTGTGGTGAGAATTAGATGACTTAATACGTGTCAACTATTCAGGACAGCACCTGTTTGCTGTGGTAGTTTCAGCGTCGGTTGGAGAGTAGGTCCCCGCAGGAATGCACATAGAACAAGGGGTCACAGGTGACCAGGTGTGTGTTTCTCTAGTGAGAAGTTCGGAGCAAGTTCAAAGAGAAGATCATGGTTAAGGTAAGTGGCCCTTTAACAGAATCTCCAGGAAAGGAGAACCCTGGGATCAGGGCCTGAACTCCCCAACCTCCTTCAGCCACACTGCTTGAAGCAGGACTGGCTTTCCAGGCCTGCCACCTGTGCGGTCCTGTGGGGCCCTGCACTCAGGACTACATTCGGTTTCACGTTCTGCTACCATCATCTCAAAATTCTTAATAATTTTATCTGAACGCGTGCTGTTAGTGCAGAGGCACCACAGAGCATGTGGGTGAGCAGAGAACTGGCTACTCCTTGCCACCCGGCTAACACGCAGGGTTCACGATGCACCAGAAGCAGCGTTCCAGTGGGCCCCAGCGTCAGGCGTGACAAGACTCAAGGCGAGGGCAACCTCAGCGTGTAACCGGCTATGACAGGAGAGCTGGAGCTGACAGCCCTGGCACCACACTTTCCAATCACACCAGAACTTGCTTCCAGCCCAGAAAGAGAGCAATTGCATTCTAAGAAACACGGATGACGGAGTAAATCATCATATCCTCTCTGCCTTGTCTCTTGCCTGTACTAGCCAACTACTCACTGAAGATGACACAGAAGGCAGGCAATGAGAGGGCAACCCACAGCTCCTTCTCTCTCTCTTGCCTTAGCCTGAAGGCAGTGCTCGCTGAGGGAATGTGCACGGATCAAGAGCATTTCCTTTTGTGCAGCGCCTCCAGCATCCTGGCAGAAGCTGAGATAGACATTAATGGGCCAGCTCAGGTACCCCACACGTAAGTTAAATGCTCTTATATTTGCATTTGAAATTGCCACTGCACAGTGTTTAAAAGCAGAAACGTTCATGTTAATGACTTAAATTTCTAATTTTTCTTTACTTAGAATATTAAGTAGCAAATAATAAACACCGGGGGAAAAGCTTTGTATCTCAGCACCTCCAAGGGCACATTTTGCCTGCTTCCTGAACAAGCCCTAAAATTTATACACCTGGACCTGCATGCAGGCCCTGCCCTGTGATAAGGAGACTCCTTCCCTGACAGCGGACGGGGAAACAGCAGAGGGCTGCAGCCCCGATGGGAACCCAGGGCTCCAGGACTCCTGGGCTTAGCTGCAGGAGGAGGGCAAAACCTGTCGTCATCCCAGAGCATGCCCAGCGGGATGTTATTTTCAACAGGAACATGCTTTCTTACATTTAAGTGTGTGAAACTACACACACTTCCTGCACCTCAGTGCATGCGGTTCAGGGATGGAGACAGAATGGGCCACCACCTCCCATCTCAGCCTCTCTGCTCAGGACCATCCCTGCCAGATCCTACACTGCTTCTCATCAGCAACTTTAGACAGCCAAGCGTGCTGCAGCATGGGACGCGCTCCTACCCACCAGGAGCCTTTGATTCTGGGACAAGACTCCTGGCATGAGGAAGACCCGCAGATCCTCCCTACCTGCACCCACCAAGGGCAAATGCCCTGGAACCTTCCTCCAGACCTAAACGCAAAATAGAGGGATAGGTTGGGGCTCAGAAAATGATATCCAAGGCCTGGGGTTTTGGCACACTGAGTACTAGGAACTTCAGGACACCAGAAGGGCCTCAGAAGCAAGGGCTCTCTAACCCCTCTGGCCCCTTCCCTTGCCCCCACCCCACCCACCTCAAGGTAGGCCACAGGAAGTAGAATGCCTCTTCCCCAGTGCAGGTCACAGAAACCAGAACCCCTCTCATGCAAGGCCAGCCATAAAAACCTAGAAATATGGCCGGGTGCTGTGGCTCACACCTTGTAATCCCAGCACTTTAGGAGGCTGAGACGGGTGGATCACTTGAGGTCAGGAGTTCGAGACCAGCCTGGCCAACATGGCGAAACCCCATCTCTACTAAAACTACAAAAACTAGCCAGGTATGGTGGTACATGCCTGTAATCCCAGCTACTGGGGAGGTTGAGGCAGGAGAATTGCTTGAACCCAGGAGGTGGAGGTTGCAGTGAGCCAAGATTATGCCACTGCACTCCAGCCTGGGGGACAAGAACAAAACTCTGTCTCAAGAAAAAAAAAGAGAAAAAAAAAAAAAACCTAGAAATATGACTCTCACCTTCCCTGGCCTTGTGTAGGAGTGTAACTGAGCAGCTTAACTTCAAAATGCATTTTTAAACTTTTTTTTTTCCTTTTCTTTAGTACTGAGACATAACCTTAAAGCAAATTGCAGAAGCCTTTTCCCTTAATCTTAAAATAGACTCCATACCCCTCCCCCTTCTCACCGTATACCCTCTTCACATGTGTCTGTGAGCTAGTCTCTAATTACGTGCTTATTTCGAAGTTCTAGGGGCTAATCTTGTGACAGACCAAGCGTGGAAACCCAGCTGCAAAATCCCAGAGCTTACCTCAAGGTGGGCAGTCAAATCTGGCCACTCGTTGAGATGATGCCAACCCACACTCCAGGTGGACTGAGGTCCAGGAGAGCCACCAGAACAAGACACACATTGTACTCAGCACAAAGTCCCCTCCTGTCCCCGCTTTCTAAACCCTTGCCTTCTCCCCAGAAATTCAAAGTCGTTACTTTGGGTGGGAATCCAGCCATATCCCCATGACTAGCTCTGGTTAACCGTCATTTTCTTTCTACCAGACCTTGCTCTTGTCAACTGGACTCTGTAACTGGCAAGCAGCCGGACCCGTGTTCCACTACAGGAGCCGGTCACAAAAACATCCTCCATAGTACTTTATCTGAAAGTGTTCCCAGACCTTAATCCCAGAAGGGCCCTGTCCTGTACCTGGAAGGAAGGAATGCTACACAGGGAGCAAGGTTTTCCCATCCAGTCTACGATTAGATTCTTCCCTTCTGTCCAATCACATTTCTGCATGGCCACCCACTCTTCGTTGAATCTGAGTGTGAACATGCAGTTTCTCTTGGGTCTTTATTTCTGAAGGCTCCTGTATCACCTAAGTCTTTACATAAATTTTATTTTTCCTTGGTAATCTATTAAAGGAGTGTTGGCTGTGCCCCTTGTGATGGGTGAAGAAAGGTATCCTCCTTTCTGCCCCTACAGGCAGGTGACGGGGTTCTCGAGGGCATCCAAGCTCCTTCTGGCTTTTCTCCATTATATCGGGGCTCTTCCTTTTAAGCACAAAACATAGGACAAGAGCATAAAAATCTATTTTAATTCCTTTACAAATTACCATACATGCCTTCGTCCTAAATAGACGGCTCCCATATCCAGGTTACAAGCTTGGGCTCAACGACAGGGCTAGGAGTTAGGGAACTCGTTCCTGGGGACAGCAGGCTGGTAGACAAGGGGCAGAGAAACGCTTACCTCACCTTGGACCACATGGCAGGCATCCCCCAGGCAACCCCGAACAAGGGCAGGCTCTCTAGGAGTTCATACGGAAATCTGTAACTTCCTCAAACAAAACTTGATTTTTTGAGAAAAGATTAACACTGTACCACTGACAACCAATGACAAGATGAATGACCGTGGGGAGAACAGGTCTTTTTCAGTCAAAATGTGCAGGTCCTCGCAATTTTTTTTTTCCCCCTGAGACAGGCTCTTATTTTGTCACCCAAGCTGGGGTGCAATGGCACGATCACTGGAGCCTTGACCTCCTGGGCTCAAGCAATCCTCCTATCTCAGCTCCCCAAGTAGCTGGGACTACAGGTGCACACCACCATGACCAGTTAATTTTTTATTTTTTGTAGAGATGAGGTTTCGCCATGTTGCTCAGGCTGGTCTCAAACTCCTGAGCTCAAGCAACCCACCCGCCTCTGCCTCCCAAAGTGCTGGGATTACAGGCATGAGCCATTGTGCCCAGCCTGGCACTTAATTTGTAAAAGCCACATCATTTCTAACAGGAAGGTAAAAATACCAGGTCATTTCAGAAGCCCCAGACTTGGGCAACTCCACTCACTAACGCAGCGTGCTACCTCAAAGCCAGTGTGGCATGAGGCTTCAAGTACAGCACTGGGGCTGCGCTGAGGGATCCTGGTTCAAATCCCCACTCCTAGCCCTAGAACTTACAGTGACCTAAGTGCACCAAGACTCCCTCAAGGTATTCTGCTGCTTTCAGTGACAGTGCGTGTGCCCAGCCCATGAGCTAACTGAACTCATTTCTTCTGAATCTGAACGTCTCCAAATATCAGACAAAGCTGTATGAAAAAAGCCCCCAAGACTCTGAAACTAGAATGGGATGCCAGTTATAAAACTTCTCTTTAAAGTTACCCATCCTGGTGAATGAGGCACCAGGAAGCTACTGCAGCTTGTGTCTGATTCGGAAAGGTGGATACCTTTCCTCATCCATCACAAGGGGCACAGCCAACACTCTTATAACAAAAGAGATTAACAAGAGAAAAGCATAAGATTTATTTAAGTCTTACGTGACACAGGAGCCTTCAGAAATGAAGACCCAAAGACTCAAGAGAAACTGTCCATGTGTACACTGATTCAATGATCAGTGGATGGCCATGAGGAAATGTGACTAGACAAAAAGGGAAGGGTCTAGGTCCTCCAACTCAACATCTGAAATGTGTATAAAACAAGAATTCATCTGCAAAAAATCAAATTACTTTAGAAAGGTTTAAATTTTGAAAAGTCGCAACTGTCAAATTTAAGAAAACCGATCTTAGACCAGGCATGGTGGCTCAGGCCTGTAATCCCAACACTGTGGGAGGATCACTTGAGCCCAGGAGATTGAGACCAGCCTGGGCAACAGAGTGAGACTTCACGTCTACAAAAAAAATCAAAACACAGCCAGCCGGGCATGGTGGCACATGCCTGTCATCTCAGCTACTGAGGAGGCTGAGGTGGGAGGATCTTGAACCTGGGAGGTCAAGGATGCCGTGAGCCATGATTGCACCACTGCACTCCAGCCTGAGTGACAGAGGAGACCCTGTCTCAAACAAAAAAAAAAGAAAGAAAGGAAGGAAAAGAAAGCTGATTTTACTTTAAAAACTAAACCAGAGATCATGTTTCATATTGCAATCTTAAGCTTTTAACTTTTGACTGTCAAGATAGGTCTTATTTGTGTTAATTCTTTCCAATAAGACAGATCATGATTACCAAGTGCTTAAAATGTATTACAGTTGTTTCAGAGATTAAACATTTTCTAAGTTAATAAAATGAGACTTTCTAATTATAAAAACATGCTATTTTTTAGTCTACCCCTCAGTAGACTTATGACATTTTTGTAAAGAATGGAAATGGCAATAATTTTTCTCCTTCCTTCTTAATATCAATCCAGTGAGACCAAGGTGGACTTCCTGATGCTTCTGCAAGGCTCAGCGTTCAACAAAAAAAAGGCAAAAGCATGTAAGTCACACGTGGGCAAGGCAACTGAACCCACAAGGTCCTGTTATTTTAATAAGGAGCATTTACATTATGATAGCAAGTTTCAACACATTCATCAACAAGGCGGTCTTCAAATCAGTCAACCCCCGGAGTTTAGAAAACAGAGTCATGAGGAAGAGCTGCTCGGCTGTAGGAAGTAGGGTTAATGCCCTCTAATCCCCAGGAAAGGGGCAGACTGAAGCCAGAGCCAGAATCCTGGCAATTCACCAGTTTCTCATCACAGGTAAAAAGGCAACTGCATCCCACACAGCTCTGATGGGGAGGCCTCCCGGGAGGGGCAAGCCTAAGGTTTGGGTGTCCCAGACCCTGGATGGAAGCCCCAGCTCCCAACCTGTAGCTGTGCCCTTGAGAGAGCTGCTTTCTCCCCTCACCTGCAAAGGAGAATTCCACAAACTACCTAACCTGTTTCATTGGTTTTAGTTTTCCTTTCCATTTTTGATCAAGAGTTTTTATTTAAAAATAAAAAAAGTTCATTCCTGCAGGCTTATTTCCCCTAAACAGATACCAATTCCCTGAGAAGCCTTCCTACAAAGAAGGCACACACACACACGTCAGGAGGAGTGAACAGCTCTGTCTGTATGAGGGCCGTTCTGGTTCCTATTCAACCGGCCTCTTCTAGAAAGGAAATTCTGACATGTGAGGTTTGGTTTCTAAGAGTTAACAGGCAAACAGATGGCAGCCCTCATCATTGAGAGCCTCCCCACAGCACCAGCTCTATCCTAAGCACCATGCAGCTTTAACCTGGCAGGATGCCACACGAAGCCCCACTACAGACTCAACAGAGCAGGCCGAGAAAGGGAGGGCAGGCAGAGCTGGCCACAGGCTCTGGCCTGGGTCCATGCTCCCAAAAGCATAGCAGTGCTTCTCAGGACAGAAATGTGTCCAGACATGAAAACTCTCCATACAAAACCTGCCTGAACGGTCCCTCCCACCATAAGCACCCAACAAGGCCTCACGTGTGGGACAACATCCAAATGTCACATTGTCACCTTTCCTTGTGAACAGATTTCTCAAATTCAGAAAAAAACTTTGTCTCTAGAATTTGAGGATCAGAGAGGATTTCAATTCTGATAAAACATTTCTACAAGAGCAGGCTCAATTATAAACCCATACACAAACTCTCTTTTTGTTAGAAAATTCAATAGGGGAAGTTCAGTTGGGCTCAAGAATCTTACTTTACTTTCTAAAATACACTAATAAAATCAGATTACGAATGGCCAACAGTCCGCCTGCATGAACAAGATCTCTTGACCTTCTCCATGTCTGGCCAAAAACAACTAGAAAATAGAAATATGCTGCATTGTCACCCCAACTTACCTGGAGTCAGCGGAGCCAATGACCACCAGAATTTAAGAGGATAAATTCATATAGGACACAGGGGCAACTCCCCAAAAACTCTCAACACTCATCCTGACTCAAACCAGGATGGCTCAACAAAGGATAATGTCACTGGTATCTTATGTCCTACAGGAGTCAACCAAAGGAAAGGAGGTCTTTCTAAAGTGCACTAACCACATGACCTTATCAGAGCAATGGCCTCTGGCCAGAACAGTGCTTCCTAAATTGGAGGTAGCCATTTATGTTGAAAGTTGTGCATTTTATTTATTTGTATGTGCATTAGAAAAAAACAGGCTTACTGAATCTGTGATGGCAAAGATATTCTTGCTTAGGATAAAGTGAAGTTAAAAGTTGACTTAGAAAATATACTAGGACAGTTGGCACTTAAAGAAAAAGCAGTATGCAAATGATTTGTTTGAGATAAGTATACAAAAAAAGTACGGAGCCCTCCTCCATGACACACACATCCCTGCAGCCAATAGCTTCATAAAATTTTCAGTTAAAATTCTATTTGTATCTGCATTTAAAAAGTTTTATTTATACAATGATTTTCATTTTAAATAGAAACAAGGAAGTTGTCATGGACCAATGCTCTAAAGAGCCTTATTTAATTACACAGAACGCCAAGAAAATCCACCACCAAAGGCATCCTAACACCTAGCAGGAAGCAAGGCCTCATCGAGCTTTATGACTTGTACAGACCAGCCTCTGTCACACACAAATACAGCACTCTACTCCTTACACAATCAAAACAGAGAAAAACAGCCTGAGCTGAAGAGACAGCAACAGTGTGCAGGTGGTGGGCTAATCTTACCTAGGCCTAGGAATAGACGCATTTCATCCTGTTTATTCTTGTCTGAATCACTGACTTCTGCTTCCCTTTCCTCATCACCACCAGACAGTGCCAGCATCTTAACTGCCTAAACAGGGTGGGGTAATATATGAAGAGAATGTGTCACAAGTACAAAAAAAACTAAGACCCATGAGGTGAATTTAGCCATCCCATTTGAAGCCTGCTTGTGGAAGCCTAGTGAAGCAACTATTTCTCATATATGTTAGATTCAGGATCAAAAATACTGTTAAAATTTTCATGGACTTCAAACTGTTCTCAATAGGAGGACCAAAGGACCTTGAAAGATCAAATCAATGTTTATTATAAACAAGTGGACCAAGTGTGGTGGTCCTACCTGTAAATTCCAGCACTTTGGGAGGCTGAAGCAGGAGACCTCATCTCTACAAGAAATAAAAAAATTAGGTAGGCATGGTGGTGGCAGCCTGTGGTCCCAGTTACTCAGGAGGCTGAGGCAGAAGGATCGCTAAGCCCCGAGAAGTCAAGGCTGCAGTGAGCCATAATCGTGCCACTGCACTCCAGCCTGGGTGACAGAGCCAGACTCCGTCTTAAAAAAAAAAAAAAAAAAAAAAAAAGTAGTGATGCTTACAACAAATGACAATACTTTTCCATTCTTTGTCATGACTACCCACTCTTCTAGACCTTATGAAAAAGTGCTTGTTGTATCATATTCAGTGAGAAATCATTTTCCTCTGAAATGTTTCTTGATAATTACTACTGGTACCTTGTGAAATGAGAGTCTAAACCTGCAGACATCCTACACTGCCTCTGCAATTTAACCAGTGCCGAGCTCAGCAATGACATCAGAAACTAATTTCCGTTGTTTTTCCTAAGCTGTAAGGAGATCTTTCACCAGCGAGGGGAGCCATTGTGTTGGCAAAGGAGTTGTCCTAAATACTGTTGTGTACTGCATTCCGCCACAGTTCTCCATTTTCTGAAGACTGCCTTTCTTAACTGCTAGAAGATACTCATGTACTAAGAAAAAGAGATTTAATGTGGGTTAATTATAGTAGCTGTATGTTTAATATTGCTGTAAAGATATACTTTTTTCATACAATTATTGTTAATAATTTGAAGATGTTTATTGCATTCTATTTTTGGTGGGAAAAAAAATGTAACATACATTTATTTAGCACGACATTGTGAAATACACAAAACATGTAACTGAGTAAGCAGGAATTTTCTATTCCTAGTCCATTTCTGAGGACTAAATCATGAACTGCTTCCAATGTAATTAAATATTTCTTGCAATAGTTGGGCACCAAGTTTAAGATTTATTAATTTTCTCCTCTCAGTATAGGCAGCAATTCACCATTTTCTTTCAGTTCCTAAAAATGAAAAACAACAATAATAATATGTATATGCATATATAAAAAGATGGAAACATCTAAACAATCACAGCTTGTATGTATATCTGAGAACCAAAAGAAACACTTAATTGGATTAAAACTCCAGTCTTTTGGCCGGGCGCGGTGGCTCAAGCCTGTAATCCCAGCACTTTGGGAGGCCGAGACGGGTGGATCACGAGGTCAGGAGATCGAGACCATCCTGGCTAACACAGTGAAACCCCGTCTCTACTAAAAAATACAAAAAACTAGCCGGGCGAAGTGGTGGGCGCCTGTGGTCCCAGCTACTCGGGAGGCTGAGGCAGGAGAATGGCGTAAACCCGGGAGGCGGAGCTTGCAGTGAGCTGAGATCCGGCCACTGCACTCCAGCCTGGGTGACAGAGCGAGACTCCGTCTCAAAAAAAAAAAAAATACATATATATATATATTTTTTTTTGAAAAAAATATTATTAGTTCAAAAGCTAGTATTACTGTAACTTTGGTTTGCAATTTCACACTTCATTTTCTATATAATTTAAGAAAATAATGCATTTAAAGTATTCATGATAAAAGCATTCAACAAACTAGGAATATAAGAACATCAACTCAGCTGGGTGGGGTGGCTGGTGCCTGTAATTCCAGCACTTTAGGAGACCTAGGCAGACAGATCACCTGAGGTCAGGAGTTCGAGACCAGCCTTGCCAACGGTGAAACCCCGTCTCTACTAAAAAGTACAAAAAACTAGCCGGGCGAGGTGGTGAGCGCCTGTAGTCCCAGCTACTCGGGAGGCTGAGGCAGGAGAATGGCGTAAACCCGGGAGGCGGAGCTTGCAGTGAGC